>NW_010270762.1:26217-28546 GCF_000690775.1 Eurypyga helias
TCCACAGCTTCTCTGGGCAACCTGTCCCAGTGCCTCACCACCCTCTCTGGGAAGAACTTCTTCCTGATATCCAATCTAAACCTCCCCACTTCCCATTTAAACCCGTTACCCCTTGTCCTGTCACTACAGGCCCTTGTAAAAACTCCCCTTGCTGCAAGGGCCCACCTCTGCGGGCGCGTTGTGTGGCTCCTTCGCTCGGCAGAGGCGAGATGTGCGGCGTTTCCTTGGGGCTACGGAGAGAACTGGCCCTTGGGCTTCCTGCTGGTTTCTGAAGCCAGCCCTTTGCTGCCTGAGGCGTTGGTAAGGTCGATGCTAAACATCGCACGTCCCTCCTGCTTCGTGCCTGACATCCGACGCGGGAGCCGGTTCCGCTCTTGGCGGTGCGTCACGCCCCTTCGCGCACCGCTGTGGAGGTGGGCTGGGAGCTCAGCTTTCACCTCGCCGCCTCTCAGACACCCAAAGGTTTTAACCTCAGCCACACAAAACTTCCAGGAGCCAACAGCACACCTTATGGGACTCCGAAGGAGCTGCCGCTCTGCTCGCCTCGTGGCATTGCTGCCGCAGCGGGACCGCGGACAACAGCGAAACGAAGCGGAAAGAGGCAAAGTGATGCACACCGTGGTTTAGTAATTACCTTATTTAAACGTAGCCCACGTGTTTTTAGCCAGACCCAGCAAGTTTCCTGGAGCTACGTGGCATTTACGTCTGTGCTGTTGGATCACGGTTGCGCTGTGAGGGCCATGCGGGTGTGGGTTGTGGTGCAGGTCCTGCCATCAACCACAGGTCCTTGAAGCTCAGCGTGAATTTCTGGGAGAAGCGTCCCGTGTTAGTGCCAGAGGGATCGCAGGAAATGCTTCGCCTGACGACTTCATACTTTCTAATCAGTAAAAGCGTTCTACACAGATTTTTCTCTCACCAGTAAGTCATCTCCTGTGGTATGACACCTGTAACAGGAGGGCTTCAATATGCAGATGCAGGTGAATGTTTATTAGGGCTTCAGTTCATCGCCGCGCTTACCTCACGTTAAATTAAGGCGTAATCTTCAGTACACCCAGTTAAGCGTTTAAAGGTAGGTTTTTGGTGGGTTTTGTTGCCTTGGGGCCTAACCAGACCGCACTGTTGGTGTGAAGGTCCCAAATGGTACAGCTTCCTCTTGCATCCAGCGAAATCTGCAAAGGCAGAAAATAAAGAGATGAATTCTTGAGGCAGGAGACCTTTAGTCCCATCGACTCGCTTGAGAGCAAGTCACGTTTGCGTCTCTTACCCGTCTCCTTTACATAAACCACCCACAGAAAACTCATTAATCAACGATGTCAATGGTTTCTCAGAAATCCCCCCTCACACCTTGGGGTTTATGTTCCCCCGAGTAGCAGGTTGGGCTTTTTTCTAATTGCATTTTTCTGGTTTTTTATGTTTTTGTTCCTTCGTAGCGTGCGCGTTACACAGAGAAAAGAGCGTTTCATCCTCCGTGGGGTCAATCTTGGATGTGCTGCTGGATTTTACAGGACATCCCTTTGCCTTCGATGGTTATCCCGCTTGTGTTACTCTGACAAACTGCGTTTTCCTCCGCCCGTTTCCCAGTCTCAAAATACACCGTGATGTGTTTGATCTTTTGGCACCTTATTTTTCTGCAGAAGACGTGTCTGCTTCTTCGGAGCTGATGGCACCTCGGAGGGTGCTCCCTGCTTACCACCTCCCCGGCGCCCCGGCTCGCGGCTCTGCCTTCTGCCTTTTCCTTCGGTCGAGGGAGGCAAACCTCCCGCGGAGGCAGGACCTGGGGAGCTGCAAATAGTTGCTTTGTTTACCAGAAACTGAAGGCTCTGCAAGAGTAAAGCAAATCCCTCCTGAGTTTTGCACTAATAATGCTTAAAACCAGCAGATCCTGCTGCTGCGAGGTTACAGCTTGGCTTTAATCAAGGCTGCACCGAGGCGAATGGGGGATCCGTGGATGCGGAGTGTGGAGCGATGTCCAGGACATCCCCCGTCCTTGTGCTTTCCATGCGCTCTAGGAAGCAGAGATGCTGCTCTGCTCCACAAAGTCTCCCCCCAGCCAAAAATCCGTGTTAGAAGGGCACCAGAAAGATCCCTCCAGTTCCCGGTTTTCTTTCCAATGGCCAATGCACCTTCGTGGCCCTGGGCCAGCCAAGGCTGCAGGGCAGCCCACGCGAGCCAGAGCCGTCGGAGGTCTCGGCTGCTGCGGTTAGAAGGTTTCTGCGCCAAAAATCCCGCGTTTATTTCCCAGCTGGTTGCCTCAAAATCCCTCTCCGGGCAGCTGAGCGCCGGGGCTCGCCGACTGGGAACAGCGTGTCCTGTCGCGGGGACGGGGAAG
>NW_010270763.1:0-31809 GCF_000690775.1 Eurypyga helias
GAGAGCGTTTGGCCTCTCCGATCCTGAACGCGTTGGCGTGTGCCCTAAAAAGACCCAAAATACCCCTGCCTAGGACAGCTCTGTAGGACGGCTCTTTAAACCAATTAATCTCGCTGGGTGCAACAAATACCGCTGCGTGCTTTCCCGACGCCTCCCTCTCCCCTCTTTCCCCCCCATCCCTGTGATGCTTGAGCAGGAATTAGCCCAAAAGGCGTGAGCGCCTAACTCCAAAAGGGATTCTTTGTTGTGGAGTGTATGTTTCTTATTTATTTTTTTTATTTTTTTTTATTTTGCATGTGAGCTGCATCAAAATTGAACTCAGTCTTGCAAATCTCTTGTTGGCCTTTGCCAAGCACTAGCACTTTGCTGCCATGGTAACTGTAATTAAACTGATAAGAGTGGAAAAATGTCAGTATCTCTGAGCCTTGCAGCTGCATTGGAGAAAAAGGGAATCAAATTGGTTCCCAGCACCACTGCTCTAAAAAAGGAGGGGGGGGGACACACACACACGACAGGGGTAGGAACATAGCTAGGCAGCTCCAGTCCCTGCGATCTGGGTACATCTATTTGCTGTGTTGTCCCTTAGGGGGCTACAGCCTGCAGGGATGCTCTGGGCCACTGAACAGAGAGAAACAAGCTTTTAGGCCCAATCTAGCTTTCAAAAAGAGAAGGGGAAAGAAGAAGAGAAATCTTTTGTTTGGTGTCTCTTGGCAGTCGACTAGCCATGTTGGCCAAATTCTTTTAATCTGTATCACTGCTCCCAGCTGTGGGACTGCATTCCCATTTTTAGTTTTTACCTAACCTCACTCTTTTTTTTTTCCCTGCTTTCCAACCCACCTCCTTTATTTAAAAAAAAAATCAAAAATAATGAGGAAAAAAAATCATATTCCTCTGTAGAAGAGGGGCAGAAGGTGAAATTTAGTTATATACCATGGAAAATTAAAAGTATACAGAAGAGACTATATTCAGAGTCCTAAAATCCTTACTTTTATTTAAAAAAAAAAAAAAAAGCCACAACTGAGTGTTATGGAGTTGAGGTTACTTTGTTGTGTTAACTACTGAAGCTGAGACTGTGCGGATGAATGGCACAGAACAAGAGAGCATAATGGAGGCAATCAACCGTTAGGCTGGTTCACAATGCAATCCAGGCAATTAAAAGCTCACCAGAGTTTAAATGAAATGGTTCTACTTATTTCTGTGCACCACACTGCACAGGCTATTATTTATGTCTCTTTTTTTTTTTAATTATGATTTCCCTTAAACTGTCAAATAACTCAGAATAGCAGGGTCTCGGAGGCAATAAGAATTTTCCACAGAACAATTTACATGCCAATCTAAAACTAGTTGTGACTCCTGATGTGCTACATGAGAGTTCTGAAATGTTTCTTAGCTCCTGAAACCTTAACTTTTTTCTTTTTTAAGTCTGCCTGTGTATTGTCCTGAATAATTGGAGCTCTGAATGCTTTTAGGATGAAGCTACAAAGTGGGAAAGCATCGCAAAAGTATTCTTTTTATCTCCTTCTAGATCTCTCACTCTCTTGTTGACTGCATATGGTCTGTCACTTTGCTGTCTTTTAGAGACCAGTGCACTGATACCTAATTTGCTCCCAACTGATTTTTATTTATCTTTTATTTTGAAGTAGGAGCAAGTTTTCCCTTTCTTGCTGTACATGCTACTGTCCTTGGTAGAACCGTGTTCGTGCCTCCAGAAAGGAGGGGGAGAGAGTGGCCTTTGAAAGTTGTTTTTTTTTTTAAGTGATCCAGTCCGTAATAATATCCAACTCTTCCTCCCTTAACATGCCTGTCAGAGACTGTTCCACAAACCAGAAACCGAGTCTTGTGCTGCACTGAGCACCATCAGGGACCAGTCCTGCTTACAGATGCTACTGTATCGCTAACAAAATACAGTTCATTATGTCAAATCTTTATTCCCTTTGATTTTTTGAGAAGGGTGATGATTGGAGTGAAATGGATTTTTGTCTCTCTGCCTTCCTCCAGCAACCTAATTTAGCTTTTTTCCAGCAATCTTTCCTTTTTATCCTGAAATTCACAGTTACAAATTGGTTGACAATGTTTCATCACACAATAATAACAATAACTAGGGATGGGAATCAGTTGCATCAAAGTTATTTTGGGAGACCAAAGAAAATCCAAACCCCTGTAAATCAGGTTATGAAGTTTCCCCTTCAAAAGGTGGTGGATGGTCATTAAGAAGTCTTATTCCTGACACAGCTCTGCAGTTTATGTGCAGTATCTTGGGGACTGGGGGGTGGAAGGAGGGAGGGAATGGAGGGAAGGATAGAGAAAGCCCTTAAAAGCATTTTGGGGTGAAGTAAGGGTTCATTTGACAGTGACAGACTAGAAACTGAAGTCTCTCAGTTCTCGGAACAGTTCTGCTCTGTGATGCAGAGCATGGGTAGGACTCTGCAGAACTGAAGGGAAAGGGGGTTGGATTTTCTTTTTTTTTTTTTTTTTTCTTTTTTTTTTTTCTTACAGCCTGTGTGTAGCACTTACGGAATTGTATGGGTTTTTTTAGAAGTGCTCCATGTGCTCTTGCTTTCCTGGGGAAAGGGGAAAGGCGGGCAGCCGGGAAGCAATGCTGTGTGTCGCTACCTGGAATTTGAGCAGCAAGCAGTTTGGATGGTTTTGTGGGTGCTGTCAGTCTTTGAAAGGGTCCTTCCTGTGTCCTAAGAAATAAATGGGTGCTTACACCTCAGCCTGTGAAAAGCTGTATGACAGTAAGCTGCAGGTATTGTTATTGCCAAATTAAGAGAGAGCTAAAAATACATGAGCACGTATCTGAGAAGTATAACTGCATTGGAGATCTTATGGGAACATTAAAGGGAAGTGAGATGGTCTGTGAGGTGATCTGCATTGAAGTGGCTCGCTCATCCTATACAGAATAAAAGGGACCAAATGTTCAGTTTTCAAAATTAAGTGATTTAATCAGGAGCATGTGAAAAGGGCATGTGCAAAGAACTTGGAGATACGTAAAACACTTAAAATGGTTTTATTCTTTGTTTTGTTTAGATCCATTCTACACTTCAAAAAAAAGAGTAACTTTTTTTATAATGGAATAGTAGTTTGGGTTTGTGTTTTTTTTTTTTTTTTAAACTTGCATTAAAATAGAAGCAGCTTCATCTCAAGTCAAGTGCAAAAAGATCAGATCTATCTGAAGAATGAAGCATCCCTTCCCTCCAAAAACTGTTGCAGATTCAATCCCTAATCTGAAGATGCTGCCAGTGGCATGTCAGCAGCACCTTCGCTTTCAGCCTCAGGAAAACAGACATGCAGGGTTGCTAACACAACATCCATAGGGTGTCTGCCCTCTTTCACTTGTCTCTACCAGAGGGGTTTGGGCTAACCAACATGAATGACCGTGCTCTGGCTACTTTCCTCCAGTAAAACTGTGCCAGGGGTGTGTTCAAGACTGTGCAAACTGCAGTTTTATTTTATTGCAGTAACCTCATGTTCGCAGCATACACCTTGGGAATTATCAGGCTGGATTACTGCAATTTGCTCACACGTTCACTTGGTTAGCCGTGTTTCTGTGGCACCCTGTTCCCTTCAGATGGCACAGGACAGATCAGCCTGGATCAGAGACTGTCAGCCTCTGCTCTCTAACCCGCTTCCTTATCAGGCGACAAAATTTTTACATTAAGATTTTTTTTTCTTTAAAGCCTTCAACTGTGTTAGCTCCTAGTTTATCCTGGTTTCCCTCAAGCTAAAGATTAAAGTTCTAGAACAGCCCTTCATGCTTCTGAACTTTTTTACCGAGTTTCACGAAGTTGATACAAACTGCGGCTGATTTTATGTCCTCTGTGTGGCCAAAGAGAGGGGCTGGGGTTATCACGTTGTTGGCACTTAGGTATTTATACTCTTCTGTGACGTGCAACTTTACCGATTAAGGCTTTTTCGACCAAGTTGAGAGTATTAGAGACCCAGCAGGACTTCCCTCTGCAGTCTGGTATAGGTTCTTTACCAGAAATCACTGATATTTTCACTGCTTTTAGTCATTTATTTGTAGCCATGTTATTTTGCTGCTTCACATAGGTACCTTGGATTCAAGGGAGTCAGTTGGCAATTGAAAATACTGTTAAGGCTCAGCCTTTGTCTCGTGGTCCTCCCACACGAGATGTGTGTGTTTGTTTCCAGATCTGCCACAGACCCACTGTGCAGGTCACTGGGTCTCATCCTCCGCCTCATGACGGAGCAGCAGATCTTACCAGTCTGTGAGTGGTGTAGGAGCTATCAGTAGGAGCTATTTTTTTATACTCACTGATAGAAAATTATAGACCTTACGCTTTCGTTGTGAGCTGTGGATGTTACGCAGCAGAACTGCCGTGGTACTTCGGGGTGCTCAGTCAGAGACCTGTCTGCATAGAGCTGAACGGCTACTTTGACAGGCACATATATTGCCACAAAACGCGTCACCGAGTGTATTGCAAAGAGTTGTTGGGCTCATACGTCACCGTAAGAATTACTTTTTCTAATTCAGTGATCAGCCTCACCGGTGAAACTTGGGAGTTTACCTGGAAAGTCACTTAACTGGCTCTACAATCGCCGCGGTCCACGTAAATTCAGTGTTTCACATACGGATCCTTGGGATGCCTCAGCCAGCATAGCGCTTCCCCTCTTGTCTTCGTAGCACTGATGTCTATAAAGGCATACTGTACCATTGCTTCAAGGATTATGCTCATTTTCGTGTTTTCATGAAAGCTTTGGAAAAAAAACCCCAAACCCCACCTTGTTCATGTTCTAGCTCCCGGAGCCTGCCTGGCCGCAGTGGTGGGTTACAGCTCCAGCCGAGAGCTGCTGATAGAAGCTGGGACTGTAAAGCTTGCTGAACAGTAGGTAGTAGAGCATTCTTGATGAGGAGCTCTTGAATTTGCTTCTCTTTGTTACAAGACTCTATTTGACCTTTCCCAGTCTGTGCATAATAACAGGCTGCCATACTCTGAATTTTGGGGTAGCATTTACTTGTTGGCAACAGCATTCCTTCTCCAGTCTTGACATTCTCATAGTAATATTCAGAGGCACTCTAATGAGTAGCATTTTTTTAAAAGTTACATATCTGATTGGCTTCGAAAGAAGGAGATAACCTAATTGTCAAACTGCATGTCACTTCTCTCCTTCTCCCTGGTGCCTGTTTGATGTCCAGCAAAGCATCCGCGGGGCTATGATTGTGCTTATTCTAAGAAATGACTTTCAGAGAACTGGTCTGAGTGTAATGGGATGGCAGTTCATGCGATTAACCAAGAGAGACCAGTCTGTAAACACTTTCGGGCAGTGACCTTCTCTCCCCATTTACTGTAAAACTGAGGGCAATTGATTTTTTGTATGGATCTCTGGAAGCTGGCTGCGGTGGTCTGCGTGTCATCGCTTAACTAGGTTCCACTTCTACCAGTTCCTCCCGTGAACAGTGGCTCAGGCGTTTGAATTGTTATTTAAACGCTCTCTGCTATTACATCAAAAGGTGTATATATACTTAATAGACACTACTGCGCTCCTTGTCCCGAACCAGGTGTCGGCTAAAAATTGGGATTGGAAAGCGGGGCAGAGTTGGTTTTATGTTGTGTTTGGTTGTTGGTTTTTTCCCCTTTGGCAAACTAGTAACTCCCCAAGCTTGTGCAGTTTGTTTAAAATCAGTTTATTTCAGAAGGACCTGCAGGTTGTATCTGGAGATGCTGGTACTGACGTCTCTGGAAATTTTATTGCTTCATTCATGTGTCTAACAAGAACTGAAATCTTAAAAATCAAAACACCCCTCGCCAGCACCAAAATGTCTATGTCAAACCTCCCTGAAACTTTGGCACTGTGCCTCTAATAGCTTTAGTTCTTTCTTCTTTAGAATCTGGAGTGCTTTTATATTTTTTACACATAGTGGAAAAAGGTCCAAATATGTAGATTTAGCTGGGTTTGCCATCACAGATAGTCTGTTTATTTAATTTTTTGGTTGCTAAATATTGGATGCTCTGGGTGAAAGTGGATGACTTTTCAACTGAACTGTTTCCATTTTTCATTTTAATTTTTTAATCCTATTTCTTTTCAGCAAAGAGACCAGGTAAATGAGGTGTTAAAGAGAACCTGTGGAACATGGAGCAGTGGAAGTTTCTGCTCTCAAATTTATCTTAACATTGTTTTCAGCTTGCTGTGGACTATCTAGGTTATTTCATCCTATCTATGCGACTGCCTTTTTAATGAACTGGGTGTGGGGGGAGCAACGAGGTGGAGGCAGAAAAGGACGAGACTTGCACTCCAGAGAATATCTGTTTTCACTCTTCCCTTGTCTTCTTGTATTTCAGGTATACAAATGCTCTCAGTCCAGCCAGACACCAAGCCGAAAGGTTGTGCTGGCTGCAACCGTAAGATTAAAGACCGATATCTTCTAAAGGCCCTGGACAAATATTGGCATGAAGACTGCCTGAAATGTGCCTGCTGTGACTGTCGCCTGGGGGAGGTGGGCTCTACCTTGTACACCAAAGCCAACCTTATCCTTTGTCGCAGAGACTATCTGAGGTAGGCCATGTCCTTCTTACGTTCACTGCCAAACTCGCTAAATCTGTTCAGCCCTTCCTATGTCATCACTGTTGCATAAGTAACACTTGAGGGCTGTGAGGCTGAGCAAGTGCTGAGGATGAGAATACAAATACTACAGCATGGAGATAAAACTAAAATCTGAACCAAAAAGCACATGTAACCAGGTCATGTGGGTGGTTGACAGTTGTCTCATTCTGGTAGTAGGGTCCTATCCTCAGAGGAGTAAACCTGCCACGTTTCCAGCAGCGCCATGCTCCCGAGGAGCTGGTGGTCTCCTCCTCCTCGCAGCACAGCGGTGCCCAGGCATAGAGGCCTGAGACTGCGCACGGGGTTTGAATGCCGCGGGTGAGGAGCACTTCACTCGTCTTTGCTTACGCGCTTTCATCCCGTTCCTTTGCCAGAGGGATTTCATTTGTAGCACTGGAAGCCGTTTGGCTGTTAGAAGCTGGACTGAGATGACCAACTGCCTTCCCTGTGCTTAAATAACCATGTAGCTCGTTGGCTTAAAGCCACTCCGGTCCTGATTGAACTCGGAGACCTGGGTGAGATGCCCAGTAACTTGTTGCTGCTTCTCAGAGGTCACAAGTCATCACCTGATTTTCTGTCCTCTTGTTTGTTCGTGGATCTACGTTCTCAAAAGTATTTGAGGTATAACTCACAGCCAAGTGCTGATGAGCGGCGCCAGAACAGCTTATCTGCAGATTGTATGTCACTAAATAGGTCTACTTTGCAGGACCTAAGTTTAATTAGGAAGTTGAGTCTCCCTAGGCTCTCAATAGTAAATAGAGAGAAAAGGCTCCTCTGGGGTGATTCAGAGCACCTATTTCCTATAGGAGCACCTTTCCTCCATTCCCTGTAGAGAGTGTCTAATGAGACTAGCTGCTCCAGGCTAACGTGAACTTCTGGGAATATTTCCCCTGCCCCTGTAGTGAAGCCTTTCCCTTTTAAAGGGACATTCAAGTCAGTAATACATTGGGGAAAAATTAAAATTCACTTTGAACACGTTAACTTACAAGTGCAGTTTAAGTACAGGTACCAAGTAGGAGGTTCCCGCACACCGATCGGTTCCCAAGTTGTACAGCATGGGTAGGTTGGAACAGGAATCAAGACTAAAGCGTTCGCAAGTGTTGGTACTCTGGCTGTCCGCATTACAGCCTGTTTTTTTCTAGAGTGGAACAAAAACCCTCAGAAACGCGTGGTGCGTTTATTGAGCTGGGGCTGCAAGGCCGGTCACGTTCTTCAGGCGTGGGCTTGGACTACTTAACGGGTAGCAGAGTACTTTTACCACTAAAACTCCAAACTGAACGCAAGATAGAGTGCTGGGAATTTAGCATAGAGTCTGCATCTTAAAGCCACTGTGTTAAAGCTGCAAAGAAGTAGGTAACAAAACCTTTCTTTTAAAAACTGGCAGGGAACTGTTTGAATAGAAGGGAATTGTTCTACATGAACCTAGATCACTTGCGACCTTAATGTGTGTGTCTTAGAGAGAGGGGTTGGAACAGCTCCTGGGGGGAAGGTAGCACTTACCCTGATTTTTAAAACCCATGTTAAGAATCTTTCTACAAGTGCCTTCATGAGCGTGGAAACTCGGCAGTGGCTGTCTGATCTGAGTTCCAAACTTACTGGAGTCTTTGGACTTACCGGATCTCCCAAGTGCTAGTGTAGCAGCTCTGGTGTTTTAGAGTCAAAACCAAAAGTGACCTAGTAGTAGAGATACGAGCAGAGCATTTCCCTGCCACAGGTACGTACACACACTCTGTTGCTTTCTGGTCTTGGAAGGTCTAACAGGAGTATGTATTTTGCTAACAGATTGTTAAAATTCATACTAAGTGATTCAGAGAAAGGAGACTGGTTTTTTTTTAGTCTGTCATGACCACATTCAAAACTGGTGTTTCAGTTATTTGTTCATATACAATATATTGCACCAGTGAAGCCAGTATACATGAGAAATCCTATAATGAGTTTTAAGAGGTTTCTGATTTATTTTTTCCTCCAGGTTTATCAAGTCTTAATGACGCTGTCTTGTCATGAGCCCTTTCTTTTTTAATGATTCTTGTGAGTGCATAGATTTAAACTTGGTATTTACACTAAACTTCAAACTGATGTACTTAAGGTAATTGCAGATAGTCATTTGCCTCCTTGCGTCTTATCTATTTAGTTATGCAGTGAACCTATAAAAGTGATCTTTTTAATGCTAATGTAGAAACTGGTTAAATGTTCTCTAGCTTTGTAGTCAAATAAGCTTTCATATTTAGCAACCTATTTGATATGATTTTAAAGGACAAATTACTTTGTACTAATGATCATATTAGGATTTGATTACAGTTTCAAGCTATCCCCTTAATTTTTTTTTTTTTTTTTAACCATAAAGGGAGTCTTTGCTCTGTACAAAACTGTTCTAGCTTCCTATTAATTTATGTGGTGCCCTCTAGAGGATATGTGGTTTGTACGATACTATAAAGAGTAAAATCGCTTATTAACTTGTCTCTCTGTGTTCATTATGTCTTTCAATAAGACAGCCATTCTACAGATGCTGTAAGCAATAACGTAGCCAGTTTGGGTGCTTTAATGTTCCTGGTTAAATTCGCAAACTGTGTGATTGCGTCTTTGGCTTTTTGCAAAGATACTTCCAGTGTCTCTCATTTAGAGATGCCTGCCAAAAAAGCTAAACGCTCCCTCAGCCCCGATGCACGCTCTCGTTCTGTATTTGAGCCTTGAGGTACCCACTTTGGTGTGCTTTTTAAAATACTCTGTATCCTCAGAACTTCAAAACTTGCTTTGCTTTAGCTCTCTCCTTTGGTAAAATTGGTTAATTTTCCCATGTTAAAATCTTTTTCTCTGGTTTGGTGGGGGCTGAGGGGATGGAAGAAATCTTTAATGAGGTAACGAGCTTGGAAGATGCTTTGGGTGTGAGCGGCTCTACCCTTGAATCCGATTCGTGTGAGTCACGCCAGTGGTTTTGGAGGTGGCGTGCGACACCGAGGGTATTAGGGTGGCCGCAGAAATTGGTTAATTTTCCCATGTTAAAATCTTTTTCTCTGGTTTGGTGGGGGCTGAGGGGATGGAAGAAATCTTTAATGAGGTAACGAGCTTGGAAGATGCTTTGGGTGTGAGCGGCTCTACCCTTGAATCCGATTCGTGTGAGTCACGCCAGTGGTTTTGGAGGTGGCGTGCGACACCGAGGGTATTAGGGTGGCCGCAGCAGGAAGGATGAGAACTGACTTGAGTAAAGAAAGGACTCTGTGTTAGAAATAACACACTTGGTGAAAATGATATGCAGAGTATAATTCCCCTGCAGGCTTCTGTCTCCTGCTTATAGACTCTTGGGTTAGAAAGTGAAGACTTAATTTAAGGAACTTAGGTTTACGCCAATATTTCAAGTCCATTTACAGTAAGCGAAATATGCAAGAAGTTTTCTTTTTTTTTTTCCTTTTCCTTTTTCCCTCCAGAGCTGTACAGTGACATCTTAATGTACCAGCCTATACTGCTCCATCCTCTCCTCTGACTGGCAGCATGTCCATTTACAAGCACAATATTCCCTTTGAAATCTGTCATTACTGCCATTAATGACCAGTCGTTATGTTAACAGCCCAAGGGCTGTTAACATGTCAAACTGGTTGTTAACTGGAATGTTATTACTTATTTAAAGCGCAGGTATGAGTTGTGTGAAATGTGCTTTGGTTGTGCATTGGGGGCTGCTTCTGCTCAAAACAACAGAGAAACCGCGAAGCGTTTGCCTTTGGGGTGCCAAGGGATTTGCTTTCTGTTCCATCTGCTCATTTGATTTCTGCATATTTGTGAGGTCCTCCTACCCCTGGGCAGCCTCCTAATTTCAGGTGCGACTGTGTGCAGTCCCGTCTCTCAGCTTTGCGTGCGGATGGGCAGCCGTGGTTATTTCCAGATGCACAGTAATGCCTGCCGCACATTTGAGATTAATATCTGGCCCCTAAAAGTGTAAAATGAAAGACCGACAATTACATGTAACTCAGTTGTATTAAATAATGAGCTTCCTCGGATGCAGCGAAAATATGAAAGTACAGCTGTGCTAAGCTAGTAGCAATGTAGGTCAATCACCCTTTTCACTTAGGTTTTTAACTACGCAAACCCCGCTGAGCGACCAATGACTACAAAGTGCTGTTTCATTCCTATTTAATTTTGGCAGCATTTTACTGAAGAGCAGGCATTCATGCAGCTAAATTATCTTCACCGTTTCTGGTTTTAACTCCAGCTCCATGACACTAAATGTTGGAGTGCGTATCTCTTAGTAAACACAAAGGATATGGGTTCTGATTTATTTCTTTTTTTTTTTTTTCCAAATCCATCTCTTAACAGGGAAATTGAATTATTTAAAAAAGTAACTTTTATTACTTCTTACATAATTTCCCTAGCCAGGCAAACAGATCATAGGAAAAGGATTAACAAAACTAATGTATTAGGGTGGATTTTTTTCCCTTAAACACATCCAGGACTTTATCAGGGATAGGAGGGATGGTGACACAAAAGTCTACCCCGCCACCGCCCAACCTTGTAAATATACTGCATACTTTAAAAATACCACTGAATTGCTATGAAGATGAGTTGATCATTATTCCTGAAGAAAGAAGCAGATCATGGGATGGTGGGGTTTTTTTCCTTCTCCATTTGCTGGTTTGAAGACCCCGAGACAAGCCAAGTTTTTAAAGCATATCAATTGGATGAGAGCTTGGAAAAAATGAGACATGACTACAGAAAGTGTTCAACCATAAGCATCGTAAAGATGCTGTCTCTGTAAAATATTTAGCTTGTGAATGGGTGCAGACTGAAAACAGTAGAGTTGAGGCAGCAGCCTCTTCCTGTACAACTGCTCGCACTCTAAAGGCCATTATTATTTTAAAAAAATGTTATGTAGGACTACTTAGACTTAAATGTGGCTTGGTACTGATTAGGAGATCCTATTTCTCTCTCATGTGGTGGAAAGTGCACATTAAGTATTGCAAACATCTGAGGTATCAGGTCTCTTAAATGCATGTGTAAACACTCTAAATGGATATTTTCAGAGGTTATAAGGTGTTTTCAGAATGACACCTCCATATGCTTCTTGCCCAGCTTGATTGAATAAGGGGATTCTTGAAGAGTGAGCCTTAAGAAAGCTCTGCTTTCCTCACTAGAGCTTTGTGGAACCGAATCCTTATTTACACACCAATATCCCTGTTCCAGTGCACTGAAGCATTCAAGGGAGTACTAGTTTGCAGGAATAGGCCCTAAAAATATTTTTAAATATATACAAAAATGGTAGGTGTAACGGTCTGCTTGGTCTAATTTTGCTGTGTAAAATGAATGTCTCCTAAATTTACATTAATTGTGTCATTTAGCATGCCTTAGAAAAGAAAAGGGGCAAGAATACTCTCCAACTAATTGCCAACGGTTTTGAAACCATCCAAACACCTCAACGGTTGTTGAAGGGATGAGGGGCTACTACAAGGAGCATAATGCACGTGCCCACAGTTAATCCACCCAACTTGCAAAGAATAATGCTTTTGATTTAGTTACACTCTGGCTAGTTTAGCTTGTTCTTATTTTAGTTCATCTGTGGTAGCATTTAATAAGAAACATTCAATTAAGCTGTTAAAATTGGTGTTTAAGTCATGTTGAAATGCTGTAAAATGTGTGTACTCAAGTTTGACGCCCTTCAGTAGTTCCATGTGTTTCCTCGTGTCTGCTGGTATTTTTCTTCAGAGCTGCCAAATTTTTAATAATTGGGTTATTTTTAGTGGCTTAAAATACACAGTTTAATTTCCAAGAATGTGAATGTTCCCTCTTATAAGGCTTCTTGAAAACCAGACGCTTCTCGTGTGTTGTCAAAATACCTCATTAATCCCCTGGAAACGTTCAAAGAATTTCAGGAGACTTTTCAGATGAAAGTACAGTGCCTCTTAAAGCCTGTCCTACAGCTCTTCATTACCTTACTACAGTACGGTGTATTTTGATGGAAAATTATTTTACTACAAAGATTTTGTCAATTTAGAGCAGCTCAATAAAGCTTAATCAAAGTGGTGATTTTGGGGCAGCCTAGGTAAGTCTGCAGTGCCAGAGGATGAGATAATGTTCTTGCTGGAAGATTAGCAATTCTATAGGTCTGTTTAGTGTCTTCTATAACCGCTTTTAAAATAAGTGGAACTTTCTTCGTTTCTTCCTTGCTGAATTTTTCCTCAGACATGACTTTGTGACTAATATTTTTATGAAATATGTTTTAAAATAATACCCTTATTAAAATTATTTACTTCAGGAGTAAATACTTTCAACTATATTATGACATGTGATTTGACATCCAAGGTTTAATTGGAAACTTTATGCATTTTTGGCCGGAAGCATATGTGAAACAATGCATCTATGTATAATGTTGTAGAAGAATTTTTAGCTCTTTTTGCCTAGCAAAGATAAGCCTTTAAGAAGTTCCGATTTCTGCTACATATCTGTTCCTTAAAAAAAAAAAAATCAGAATTATTTAATTTGTTTGAAACTTTAATTTTGCAGGGGTTTTTTTGTGGATATTTTGCCCAAAACAGAAAAAAAAAAGTCTCTACTCTGTAATTTAAAAAAAGAGGCATTTTTTTTATTGAACTATGTTGTATTTGCTATATTCTTCAAATGTTCTAGATGATATATAACATGCCTTCTTGGTGTGAATACATATATATGTTTAAATAATATATAACAAGCTTAGCTGTTTTTCCTAAAAGTAAAGTCAGGAGCAAAGTGAAAACTTCAAATACTGCTCACCTGGAAACAGAAATTTTATGTAAAATTTCATAATAGGTAATTGAGACTTGGCTCTTGAAATGGTCATTGTTACACGCTTTCAGCTCTCATGACTTCAGGTATTGCTTTTCTTTTCAATTCTCACTGAAGTTAAGTATATTCACGGTGGATTGGGAAACCAAAATACGCAGTACGCAATACTCAAATGATTTCTATATGAAATTGGGCCTAACTATCGCTGTCCTTAAGAATCCACATTTTTGGTATGCCTAACTAAATGCATTGGGTTCCTGATGGCTAACTTCCCAATGGATTCCTTAATATGATAATGGAAGACCTTTTAAATAAATCTTAAGTAATAGTCAAAAGATTTTTTTTTTTGGTCAAAATATTCTTTAATTTTTGAGTTCTCTTCAGACACAAATATGTGAAGCAGTGAGTCTACGTTGTCAAAAAGCTTTGCATGTTTTACACCTACTTCCCTGTAACTGTTGGTTTATGCCTTCCTGAGGCTGCTTCTTGCCTATACTGAACCAAATAGCCTTTGGCACTTCAGCATCAATGTGTGTGATTGTTTTTTTGGTTGTTTTTTTTTTTTTTTTTTTTGTTTTTTTTGTTTTTTTTTTAATGGGTATGGCTATCAGTACATTCATATTTTCAAAGAGAAAAGGCTGTTTAAGTATCCTCTAGAATATGCTGGTTTTCTAGATGTATGTATGAATCTATGAAATTCTCTTCCCGAAAAAGGATGGATGGAAGAGCTGCTGGTACTTGAGCAGACCAAAAAACGCCCCGTCACAGTCAGTGAGGTTAGTTGTAGCCTTAATTTAAGCATGTGCTAAAATGTCGTGATGGAGTGCCAGAATAGCGTATTGATAATTCAGTCCCTCTTCCAGCCTCCCATCAGAAATGCAGCTACCAGCAACTGGAGAGTGTTTAGCACCTGTTTTTCAAAGAGCACAATGGCCTCAATTATTAACTGTAAAATATTTTCCTTTGGGATTAGAGTGAACCCTGTTTATCCAGTTTATAACAAAACACAACACAAGGGAACTTCTCGTGAGCAGAAAATCGCTGCTTCTGTAAAAAAGAGCACGTTCAGCTCTGGAATGATGTTCCTCGGGAAATTCTCCTGCAGGTCTTGAGTGAAGTGGCATTCTGCAGTACTGGAATCTAGGCTTTTCATCTTTTCTTTTGCAAAAATGATAATGTCTTATGTTGGCACATAGTGGATGAAAGTGAGAATTGCACAACGTGTGAAGATAAAATAATCTGGGAGGTGGGGGGCGAGGGTGAGAGCAGAGAACATCAGGGATTTTATTATATCTTTCCTGTGTTTGGGGGAGGTGAGAGTAAGTGAATAAGTCAAGTTATACGTTTGGATATACTGTAAGTGACGATGTATTGGACTAATTAGACGCTGTACTACACCAGGTAGCAAATGTCCCCTTGCTCTTGTATCACTGCTTTCGTATCGCACCTTTGTTTTGAACATGTTTTGACTTTATGTGCAGGAGTTATCACTTTTCTCTCTTGATACTGAAATGTGCAAAATGCTTGTGAATCAAACCTGATTTTCGTTCAAGACAAGCTTCCAAGCCATAAATATCAGCATACACAGTCTCAGGTTCTAGCTTACTGAATGGTATTTATTATTCTGTAACCTTGCATTGAACAATATTCTTTTTCTACCGTGGTATAAAATAACCCGTTATTTTATGATGTTGCTTCTCTGCAGATACTTTAGAGAGAAATACGTATCAGAGAAAAGTTGATGCCAATACAGATTCGATAATTAACCCCCCCTTCTTTAAATATATCTGCTCTAAGAAACAAAGGAATTTATTATTGCTCATCAATTTCTAAAAATAGTTCAGGTAACAATCGCTGAACTTGGCTTTGTCTTTTAGATACATTTTTTAGGAAGGATTTCTAGGTAATGATAGCTTAAGTGAGTTACAGGCTACGGATTAGGGATGGTAATAACAGCTGCAATCACTGTGAATTACTGTTTTAGTTCTCATCTTCTGTCAGTATGGTTGCTTCTACATATTGTTTTTCTGAAGTCAGCAGGACTGTTACCTTCAGAGCTACTACTCTCTCTCAAAATTTGCCTTAAAAAATAAGTTTTTGATTTCTTTTTTAGATGGTAGAAAACTTAAAAGTTCATCTTCCCAGAAAGAAAAAAAAATTGCATTTCTCCACTTTTTAATTTGTTAAACAAATTTTTCCAGAATTCAGAAGTTTTTAGGATCTGAGATTTGGGTTTACAAAAAAATCCCCCAAAGAAATCTTTATGAGCCTAATGTGTCTGCCTTATACAAAATGTCAAGAAGGGGGAAGGCAGTCTCAATAAGGAGCCGGTTTGCACTAGTTTTTGTTGGCTTCCTAATTTAATTTGCATTCTGATACATTTAAGAACATTTTATGCTGAAACAATATTAACTCGAATCTTAGAAATGTATACTATATGCTTGACTTGGTGTACCCTGAATAATCCTATTGAAAGTTACAGGGCCTATCAGTTTAGAAACATGGCTCAGTAAAGCCAAATATTTTCAATTGGAATGGCTTTGCCTTCAAACTTGCCTTGAATTGTTATGTCCTAGTTATTCCTGGGCAATGTACTGTGCAGCGATTACCCTTACCCACAGCATGACATCCCTTCCTGGCCTCCTGCTCCAGGAAAAGCTCAAACCTACAGTTTCGTTTCTGGCCAGGCACCTTGGTGCCATGTCTAGGATGTCAATCAAAGTTTTGACACCTGTAACAACCTTGCCCTGTTTCTCTCTGATGGAAAGGATGCTTATTTGTATGCTAATTCTACATACCACCACCCCCAAATCAAACCGCTAGTGGATGATTTAGGGGTTGAACGCTTGGCTTGTCTCTACACATATTGACAACTCATGGACTCTGCTCTCCATGGTTTTCCTGGGAGACAGTGAGCGGTAGGAGGTGGGACAAAACTTTATTCAAAAGCCCTGGGATTTTGTGTTGATGTTTGTGAGTCTTGGGTTCTCAATTCACTTTCTCTTCATGCTGCAAAATTGTGCTAATGAACCTGTCCTGTGTACTTAGCAGCTTCGGGCTTCTAGAAGGATGTGTTCATTTTTATTAAGATACCAAATTAATGCATTTTTATGCTCCATAGAGTATTAAAAAAAAAATCCAGCGTGACATTGAATACTTATAACAAGAAACACTGAAAAGTAAATTAAAATATATTCTTTCTGCTCAGAATTTCACTTATTAAAACAATCTTGAAACCTAGAGGAAATGCTGCAAACATTGCAGCAACTGTGCTGGTTTTAATGAGCCAGGCTGTAGTCTGAAGTTAGCCACGAGCGCTTCCCCCGGCACCTCCTTACCTAATTCAGTCATAATGCGGAGTGAAACTCCAGTACAGAGCGTCAGTGAGCGAAACAAAGAGAAACAACTGCTTCGTGAGCAGACATCCAACAATGGGTGTCTTCTGTCCTCTTCTCAGGCCTTTCATTATGATCCCTGACGTGTCCCTATCAGGGTCCCAATTACTCGTCGTATCCAGGTGCAGAACAGCCTGGATGTTTTCCTGTAATAGCTGTAACTGCATCGTACTGCTTCCTCCTATTCCTTGGGTCTTTTAGGTGCGTTCTCATCTGATAATTATAGGTAAAATATACATATATAAGAGCACATCTGAAATGCACAGGGTAGGTGAAAGTGTCCATTGCAAGTTACAGAATTGTTCAGGTTGGAAAAGACCTTTAAGCTTATCAAGGTCATCAAGGTCTTTAAGAGCTTGGCCCTGGAATAGTTTGGAGGGGTGAGCATAAGAGGTAGAACCTCTTCTTGCTGTGGTAAGCAGATAGATTGCTTTCATCCAGTTCTCCTCCTTCCTTACACAGATCTGCCTCCTCTAAAAGACCATTGAGGTTTACTCTGAATAAAAGCTAGTATATGTTTGCAAAATGTACTGTAATTTTTCAGATTATCAGTCTTGATAGCAATGTACTGTGTCAACAAATAACTCTCAACTATTTTAAGTAATCTTATTATTAAGCATGTAGTCTGTGTTGCACGTAGACAGTTTTCCTTGTGGTCTGTTGAAAAAGTAATTTTAATCTATTGTATACATGTGTGTGCATACACGTGTGTAGGGTTATTTAAGCAAATGTACAACCACTCTTTAATTTTTTTTTTGCCTGATGCTTTCATTTTAACCACCACAAATCCTTTTCTTCTCAAGTCCAATTCTTTCCTCATAAGCTGATCCTTCTGGTTTTGAGGTGTGGATTTTGGAAAAGTTAGTCCTTGTCACCAACTCCTACATGCCTCATGTTTGGTTTAGTTGTGAAATGCTGTCAATATTATGTAAGCAGCGTAGTGTTGCTTTTAGCAGAGTATCAAAACACTGGTAGAGGGACAAATATTCCTTTTCCACTCAAAAAAAAAAAATTGTTATGGGGAGGAAAGAAATTTAGAAAATGATTGCAAGCTCTAGCTGACCTCATGTGGAACTGAATCTAACCTAGACCTGCTGTGCTTCTGTGTTGAGAGAAGGCACTGAAAAGGACAGTTCCATAGCCCACATGCTATATGAGCTTCCAGCAGTGCCTTGATTTCTGGATATGGTGGTGACATCCAAAGTTAGCATCTTCCTGACAGGAGGAATAGACCAGATATTGCCAGTGTATTTGCTGTTCTACCTCTTGGTTGGTCCTAGGAAAAGAAACAAACACCAAACCCAAAACAAACCCAAACTAAAACCCCAAACAAACAAACTCAACCCAACATGCAACAGTTGCTGCTCTGCGGTGTTGCTTGTGGAAGGTGCTACTGCTGCTGGACAGAGGATGCCCTGCGAAGTTCTTCTTGTCTGCACCTGCTTCGGTGGCATGTGTCTGGTGACCACGGCAGTCACTTCTTCCCTCTTCTGTGCACGAGGGACAGAAGTAGGTGTGCCTCTCGTTTTCGTATGAAGAAGCTAGAGAAGCAAAAGTGTTAACAGCTGCATACTTTTCTCTGCTTTCCCTGAAATTTCAGAACGCCAAAGATGACAGACGCTACTGTAGGCGACTGTCTTTCCTTATCAGTAATATTTGGGGAGGAATAATTATTAAGTTGGAAATTTAAGAAGGCTTGTCAAGAGAAGACAACATCAGTTGTCGTTAGATGGGACCGCTGCTTTCTGTTCCTAAAACTAAATGCAGCCACCAAGACAGCTGCATCTGGGCAGATCACTCTTCCGTAGATTTACAGTCTTGCTGTCAGTTTTCCATCCTCCTTGTGCTCATAGGGAACACCAGTATACCGGCCAACTCCCCGCTTTTTAGCAATTGGGAAAAAGTGACAGTTTGCGCGCTCCAAACTGAGCGGTCGTGCTGCAAGATTTGTTCTGGAGATCCTCTGTCATTCTGGATGTGGGGGTGTGAACAGAGGCTGCCCACCGTATGCAGAAGTTTTGATAAGAAAGAAATCCCTGTTGGGAGTAACCCAACCTTTCTCTGTTCTGTACTACTGTTGCCTCCCCCCCAAAAACCCAGAAAAAAGTCCTATCACTTTCTAAAACTCCTCCATTATAAGGATATGCAAGACATAACAGATGCTTGCTAGAAAGCAGCACATGCAGCAAGTCAGAGGATGGCTAAATTATGGCAGCAGGCATTTGGCTCTGACAGATTGAAAAGGCCTGTACTGAAAGGCAGGATGGGAAAAAGGTTCCAGTAAAGGGGCAAGAAAGAATAAAGGCTGGAAGTTAAAGCATGTTGCTATATTTGTCCCAACATAAACGATGTCTAGTCACACACATGGTATTTATATCAAATGTTTCTTCTCGTGGTCCTAACTATATTGAGCATCCTGTTGTTGCTTCCTTAATGCAATCTCCAAAGGTCAATCAAGTTAAAGAGTCAGGCTGATGAGATTAGATATTACCTTAAAAAAAAAATGCCAATAAAAGGTGTATTTGGAGAGAGGCCTGAACATGTCTCCAGTATAATTCTGTCTGGTTTGCTCTGGGTTCCTGTATCTTTTCCTGGAAACACTGTGTGAACTGAACCAGTCTACTTTAGCTCCGAGTGTGCTTTCCCGTTCCCTGGTGATAGCGGAGGTATCTGCATGTTCTTGGTGAGAGATGAGGGAGTCTTCTGAGCACAGGACAAAAATAAAATGACACATTTAAGTGCCTTTTTTTTTTTAATGCTTCAGGGAGATTTTACTATCTGAATTGTGTGCAGTGAGCAGGGATTTTTCATTTCATACATCATTCACAACTTGCTGCAGTGGTTCCAAAAAGTCACCCAGGCTGAGTCGCTGCTTGCACCAAAGCACGGAATTTTTAGTTTGTGAGTTTTAACAATTGTCATGGATTAGGCCCAGCCATCAGCTCAGCACCACGCGGCCGCTTTCTCACTCCTCCCCTGGGTCGTATAGGGAGGAGAAAATACCAGGAAAGGCTCGTGGGTCGAGACAAGGACAGGGAGGGATCATTCACCAGTTATGGGCAAAACGGTCTTGAATTGGGGAAGAAAAATCAATTTAATTACTTACCAATCAAATCAGAGTAGGGCAATGAGAGATAAAATCAGATTTTAAAAAACACTTTCCCCCCTCCCCTGCCTTCTTCCCGGGCTCAGCGTTGCTCCCAGCTTCTCTACCTTCCCCCACCAGCAGCACAGGGGGATGGGGAGTGGGGTTGTGGTCAATTCACCAGACATTATCTCTGCCATTCTGTTGTTAGTCTATAGATTAAAATCATGTGGTAGTGTTACCAAAAAGCAGCACTAACCAAAAACTTTGTGTCACATTGCTACAGAGCTGTGAGCAGCATGTGAAGTTTGCCTCTCTTTTTAACCTCATGTGCTTTTATTTAAGGTAAGGCAACAACTTTTCCAGCCGTTGTGAAGTGTCTGGGACCATATATTGAAGGTGAAATAATTTTAAATCTAGTTTTATGAGGGCTCTGTAGCAAATGCATGAGTCTACTTGCTATAGTACAAGCCAGTGGATGGGGGAAAGGTTTCCTATCCATGTCACCTGTGGATGCTGAAGTCAGACTGTCCTCTGTCTGTCAGGAGAGTTGAAGTGAATGGGTATGCAAGACTCGACAGATGGATGAGCATCTTCTTGTACGCAGTTACGTACCAGTTACCATCCGTGTGCCCACTGTGGGCTTTCAGGCTTTTTCTGTAGTCTCAAGAAAGCAAGCAACCTCATTAACCTGGCAGCCCTTACAGGATCAGCAGTGTTAAAGACAGAGTTGCTACTGATGCCCCAGCGTTGCATTATTCAGAAATGAAGGAATGCAAATGGGTCAGATTATTAGTTTGTTTTTTTTTTTTTAGTGATGGAGGGGGCTGCATTCCAGTTTTGAGAGACTCTTTCTGGACAGCCTAGCACCCACCCTCCCGAGGTGGAATGCGCAGAAGGATGAAGCCTTCTGCAGGTGGTGGGCCAATGGTTCGCTATTCCAGGAGGTGCCCTTTCAAGGCAAAAGGGGAAGCCAGATACAGTCTCAGCACCCCCGGTGGGGCCACCCTATATAAATACACTGGGCTTTTATTAGATATTTTTTTGTGTGGAGAGCAGAACAGTTGAAAGCTCCCCTTCATGTTGTGAGGGGGTGGGAGAGGTCAGGCTGCAGAGATGACATGTAATGGTCATGATGGGCAGAGACAGGATCAGCACCTGCAAGGCTCCGGGCAGTAGCTCTCTGCGCAATGTCGGTTGATGTGACAGCGCACCAGATTCTCCTTTGGCCTCTGCGGTGGCCTCTGGTAGCCCTGTACTGTTTGGCTCTGTCCCCTTTCTGTTCATTCCCAGCCTGGGTTTTCTATTGCATGACTCCTTTCTGTCAGGGTGAGGGAAGCCCTGGTGGGAACCTCCCCAGAGAGGCCCTACTGGGGGCTAGAAGGATGATTCAGGGAGCAGTTAAAAGCCTAGCAATTGTGATCCCACCCAGTGCCAGAATTTCAACCTAAGGTTCCTGAAGTTAATTTTGTACCCTTGCAGCCCTGTGCTGCTTCAGCTGCCAGAGGAGCTCAGCATAATGTTGACAGGTCTATCCAGAACATCTGCTGTGAACCCTCCTTTGATTCTGCCAACGCAGAGTTTGTAGGATGGGCCCTTGGAAGGTAGATTATGGTTGTGTTCCCTCGTTCTCACGGCAATTCTGCCTCGGTTGGATGCAGGGCCTGTGGAGCCCATTTATCCTGTTCCAGCCCCTTCATCTGGCACTCGGCACCTACAGGAGGGCAGGAATCTGAAAACAGGCTTTGTTATGACAGAGATCTCCAGATCTTGTAGCAGATGTTGCTGGTGAGAAGCAATTTTGTTCCAGCCAAACCTTCTTCAGCTCAGCTGAGGAGATGCATAGAGAATCTCATAAGGCTACAGGCTTTGGCAAGGAAACTCAGCATTTACCAATGCCAACTACTCTCTATATTTCCTTTTGAAGGCTATGTAGAGCAAATGATCTCTTCTCTGTCTCTCTGAAACAGCTGTAAATTTCTCTTCCTTTAAAACCCACCCATTAAACAACCCTGACAACAGCCAGCAGTCATCAGATGCAGAAGGAACTATGTGCTAGGATAGAGTCGTGTATCAGCCCTTCCTGATCGAGCCGCTGGTGGTTTTGTATCCCAGCACTTTAATTTAAAAATATTCCCAGGAAATAAAAATCCCTGGTAATTTCCATAATGGCCTTTTAAGAAGTCTTGTCACTTGTGACGAAGGTCCTTGCTTCCCCTTTTCTCTCTGTCCCTCCTCGGCTCCATCCGTTGGTTGCTTTAGCCTTACCCGCAGTATACAGACTGCCGCTTTACCCTGTGCCGTAGTCCTCTCTGCTTCGGGCCCAGAAGATCTAACCGAGATATTTTCAGCTTACTTTAAATCAGTGTTTGCGATAATCCTTTTCCAGTAATTCCCAGGAGCTAAAAAGCCTTTACTTGCTTCGAGGGAGGAAGTTTTGTCTTAAATTTGGACCTGGGACTGCGTTATTTCTATCCTGCTACCCAAGGTGTCTGTTCCCTTGAGGCTGAGAAGATGTCTGGTTCTCTTTTTTTTTATAATAGAGGCAACTAAGATCTTGGGAGTGATTTGCCTGCCACAGAAGATGTTTTTGTGGAGCAATGAATTTATCCAAACTCTAAAAAAATGAAGTCAATCCTGCTTGTTTTCTGACCATGATGATTCTATCCCAAAGGGAAAAAAAGTCCTATTTCTTTAAGGGAGCAGTTAATAAGTAAATAACGCATCACTTTTACGTCTGAATAATTTTGTATACTTTGATTTTATTCGTGTGAATAGTTCTCTGCGCGTTACCCATTTATAGTGCTTGTAGTTTAGGGTGCCGGATGAAAGTCATGTTCGAGTTCAGCAAAGGTGATGAGGTTTCTGAAAGTGCTCCACGCTCCTGCTGATTTTTGAAATTGGAGGAGAATTGTGCCAGTGCTGAGCTGTTTATAAGCCCACTCCCAACCTGCCGATTCACAAAAAGAGATGTTGACCTTGCTGCAGATGACTCTCATGAGGTCGTATACACCCACATAATGTATGGCAAAGATGTCACAGAGGAGAGATTCTCAGGAGTGGTCCCTCACAGCTAAAGGGCACTTCATGTGCATCAGCACCGGAAAACTTGTTTTACCAAATAACTGGGAGTATAATAGTCTGATTAACTATTGAACTGCAGCCCCTATGTAAATTTACAGGGAATTTCAGAACTGCTGCCATTGCAGTCCTCATGCTGTAAAATTGCAGGGTTGGGTGCATTTCACACAGAAAAATTGTCATTCTTCTCCTATAAAATAATAGGACCCTATTATTTTAAGTGAAAAACATCTTTATTTTATAAAGTTCCTGTTCTTGCTTGTTTTGGGGAGAAGGGGCCTATTTTAAGTAGAAAAAAAAAAATTGGTTACAGGATTGTTAGTTAAAGAGCTTAGTGAAAGGCTTGTTATTTTGTTTTTACTATTAAAATATCCCCTAATCCACCTTGCTGGTTTTCTAACGTTCTTGTAATATTCAATCAAACCCTTGTTTTGTGAGAAATGTGACAATGCATTGTTGGCACTTTACAAACCTACAGCCCTCGGCAATAGTTAATGAGAGGCAGGGTTTTTTCCCTGTGCAGGACACAATGAAATTTTAGACAGATGAATGCTAAGAGAACCCTGTGTACCAAAGGCAATGTTTACTGCATGTAATACATATCATTGTTTGTCTCCTGTAGTGAAAAATACTTGTGTCATGCTGTTAAAATGTACTCCTGACAGAACAGAGCTTGCTATTATAGGGTCCATTGCTTAAAAAAAATGATATACTGACAGAAATACAATTTAAGAAAATTTAACACCAAGGGTAGTCAACCATGTAGGCTACTATTAAGGGGCCAAAACTCAAGGCCAAGGTTTTATTAAAAGAGATAGTTTATTTGTTACTAGTAGGTAAAGTTTTTTTTAAAAAAAAGGGAAGAAAAGGAAAAAAATCAAACTTGCATCCTTTGGTCTCTAGTGTGTAAAAAATTAATAAAAGCAGCAGTTCAATAAGATTTTATTGCAGAAATGTTTAGGTGAAACATTTTAGGAATGCTTGGGATGTTTAAACAGTTACTTACGCCGTGGAGCGCTGTAACACTACAGTGCATAACAAATTGTTGCTTTTGGATGCAAGGCACACCCAGTCTTTTCATAAAATGAATAGCGAGACCTGGTTAATTTGAATCAGTTTGTGCATTCCTCCATGTTTTTCTTTGGTTTTAGAAGCATATTGAGATTAACAGTTTACTGCTGTAAGCAAATACTGTATTGTATTTGGCTGGCTAACCTCGTACTGTTGATGCTTGCTTCAAGTTAATCGTGGTCAAATTGTTAGTCACAAATTTCTAATTGCAAATTGCTAATTCATGATGTGCTTCAGTCTGTGGGGCACTGACAAGTGCTTTTTTTTTTGTACCTGCATTGTGCAATTAATTACCAAACTTTAAATTTCTGTTCCTTGGTGAAAAATCTTTAACATCTCAGACGCTAAAAGGTAAATGGAAAATACTTGGCTGGTGCAGAAGAGAAACAGTGCTATGTTGGTAACCGATAGATTCGGTGGAGTGTACAGATGTGTGTGTCTGAGCCCTTGGAGCTGGAAAGAGCGCTCCCCAGCAGGGTTTGGGTTCGGGTTATTGGCGGTGATGTTGTACGCGGGCGGGCCGGTAAAGACAGCAGCAGAGTAGGTGTCCTGGCTGTACAAATGTGGGTTTCGGATTGAGTAAATACTATTAATGCACACAGAGCTTTCAGATTTAACAGGCAGCATGCTCGGGGGCCAGCTCCTTATTTGGAGACTTCTGGAAAATCTGGCCAGCTCTCTTGAAGAACAGTCACTTGTTTTTACACATAACATAGGAGATAAGGAGTTTTTTTCAGGGCTGCTCCTTATTCCTGCAGTATGTCATGCTATGTCTGTGTTCATCAAACCAAAATCTTCCCCAGGGATGGGAGGAATTGAAGGGTTGAAATGAAAGAGCAATCGCACATGTATGCTAAGTCATTTTTTAAAAAGTGAACAGTTATTCAGATGCTCCTTATTTTAAATGGAAGACCATGAGGCAAATTCTCTGATATCACCTAGGAAAATGCTGTATTTTTCATTAACTGTTTGATCATCAGGCAGAAGTAAATCACAGGGAATGGTCATAATAGTGCAGGAATAATCTTAACTTTTTTTCCCATAGAAGTAATGAGGGATTTATTTTTTTTTGTTGTTCCTTGGTTATTCCTCTTCTCCTATTAATAGCCTCAGTTCAGCTACTAAAAGAACACTTTACCATGCTGATGGCAAGACTAATGCATTAACCACAATGCAAAACCTAACTGAAATAATTATCCAGTAACACAGACGTATTACTGAAAGTTGACAATAATAAAACACTTGCTGTTGGTATGAATTAATTGTTTACCTCCCCCCCCTCCATGAAAACCTTCCAAACCTGTATGTACCCTGTAAGGCACATCTAGAAGTTGTCCTTTGAAGACTTCTGAATTCTGAACCTGGAGATGGTTCTACGTATATAATTGTATTTAGCGATGGCAGTGGGTGGGCATCACTCATATTTTTGCAGTGTTAAGGCCTAAATACTCATTAAACCTTCCAGTTAATAAATTATTATTGAAGCTAAATATTCATTTTACACTAGATTTCCACAGGGTTTCAAGGAGGTGGTGCCAAATTTTTCTACCACACACTGTGAAGAAATATTTCTGTTGCAAGTGATTTGTTTATTACAAACATAAGTCTCAAATTCAGTTTTCTTTTGCTATTAATACTTTTTCTCTTTGTTTGCTTTTTACATTTCTCGCAGATTAGGGCGATAAAAGTCAACAAAGCCGATTTTGGTTTTGTAGTCAGTTTTATTTGCAGGTTCTGAATTCTGCAATGTGTGGGTGTTCCACTCTGCATTGTAATTACTCAATATTTCAATATAATTTTTCACTGTAGGATTTTTTTTTTTATTCTCTGTCTCATACTGTGCAAACCGTGAATTTTTATATTTTTACAAAAACTTTTATTTAATATATATATATATGCATTTTTGGATGAATAGTCCCTTTATGAAGAGTTTCCTTTATAGTAGTGATCACTGTGGGTGAAGTACTGGTTGAAATATAATCACAAAATGCCACTGTTTTTGGATAAAACCTCAAATAAAGAGAAATGAGAACTATCGGTTTGAATATGCCTAATGTTCTGCTAAAGTGTAGAAGGGGTAGGTTTTGAGCTCAGATGACAATAATATATCACCCTTTTGTGATGAAGGTAAAATGCTTAAATTACATTAAAACCCCCTGTGTTTTTAACTGTGGTTTTTTTGGTTGGCCTTCTCTTTTCTGCCAGTGACCAGTTTCAGAATGAACTTGCTCTGGGCTGAAATCATCTGTAAAACAGCAGCTGACAGGCTGATGGCCACCTCCTCTTCCTTGAGCTGGCAAGGCCGCCTGTCCGACTTAAAATAGCTGCCCCTTCCCTAAAAGTAGCAATTAAATTTTCTAGCAGTCTCACATCTGGCCAGCTGTGGAACCACTCTACCATGGGGAAGGGTTGCCAGCGAGCATTGGAAGATGGCCCAAATAAGTACTGAGGGGAAAAAAGGATAGTAAATGGATTCATTGTGGAATTGGACATGCACTTGAAACCAGCAGCCAAGGAGGACATGTGAACATACATTCCTGACATATTTCAACATCTTTAATTTCCAGAGACTGAGGAGCTGCTGGAAGGGCAAAATTGCAGAGGTTGGTTAAGAACCACCATGGAAGATAGATGTAGGAACCCCCCTACAACTTACATATGGTTAAACTACTGTGTGCCGTGCTTACCACTCCAACCAGAATGCTTCTTTATTTTTAATGACTTTCTTGTGTTTTCCCTATTTTGTCTCGATTTCAGCAGTTGCTCATCCTGTGCCTTGATTTCAAATTCTCAGCCATGGCGCTGTGCCTGAGTAGTGCCAGCCGCGTTGCTGAGACCTGCGCGGAGCCCTCACCGTGCCTCCGCAGGAGGGGTAGTAAATAATGGTAGTGTCTCTAGTGCAGGAATGGCAAAAAGTCACACAACTGCTTCTACAGTAGTGCCAGAGGAGTCACTGGAGAAGACCCATGGTTATAATGACGCGAACAGAACTGGTGGAAGATGATGATCTGTTGTGCAGTCACCAAAAAATAATTTAAAAATCTGTTTTAGCTGTGTTTTTGTATTTTCTCTCGATCAGGCTTCTTTCCAATAGTGTAGGGTATACTCCTTCTACACACATGTGCGAAGGAAAAAGAGGATTTACGACTATTGTTCATTTGGTGCCAGTCCTGCAAATCTTCCTAGTACAAGTGAACCAACTGGGCTCAATGAGAGTATTTGCTTGATTAAAAATTTATACAACTTATTGGAGAAATGCTTATGATGTAGTGATATGATATAGCAATACAAGCTTTTTCCCTCCTAAAACAGGGAGCTCTTACTGTGAATCTGTTTTATACACTAGGCAGTACTTGTGTGGAGGCGATGTTGCTGGGGCTGGTGTGTGCTGCCATCAGCGCCGCAGTTGCAGCTCCCACGAAACGCTCCCACCGACTCGTGAGCGCACGAGGCTCGTGCAACACTTCTGCGTAGTCGCTTCTCCTTTATAAAAAGAAAAGGACTCGCCTAAGTGATCACTTAGAGGGTTAATGCCATACCTCGCTCGTCTGGAAGATGACTTTCTGCCTCTTTCTAAGGCTGTCTAAAAGAAGCACTTTGGAGTAAAGTCTGGGCACAATTTTGCGTAACTTTAAATGCCATACTCTCTCACTGAAACTCAGTGATGTTGCAGATGCTGTGGGGGTGCAAAAAGTCACCCTAGAAATAAAACTGGGTTTTGTTCCTGCTGTTTGAGTCAGTGGGGTTTAGATCACCTTCTATAAAAGCACTAAGTACACTAGTCACAAACTTGATCTGTGATTCTCCTCCTTCCCTTTCTTTTTTCCAATGTTCTTGGTGGATGGTGAATTTGACAGATAAGTTTGATGTATTCCAGTTCCAAATCTAGGTACAATTAGTTGATTAAATATGAGAAATCACACATCTTAAATTGAATTCTTTTGCCCAGCATAAAATAGTATTTTGTACTTTTTTTTATTGTTGTTGTTGGTCGAGGTGGTCTGATAGTGGTACCTGTAGTTTTCCATGCATAAGCTTAGTTCTTGGTAAAAAAAAAAATGTATCATTCTAAGGTTAGTGTGCAATATTTAATTTCAAGCAATGTCTGTGCCAGGAAGCATTTTAGTTGAGCTGTCTGCAAATATTCAGTGATTATAAAACAGCCATTTACACCGTCAAAACAAATTCAGCTGCAAATGTGAATTTCTGTCCTGCGCTTTCTGTAGTATTCACTGATTCTTGAATTTTAGGTCTGCTCATAGATGCCCTGATTATGTAAATAAATGACATTATTATTTGGCGTCATATGAAACCCTTCTTTGTTGGACAGCAAGTTGGAATCAAAATAAGCTGAAAGGAAGCATCTGTTTTGGAAATAAATAGAAAATATGGAAAACTGTGGAACTGTAGAGCAATGATCTACAGGAAATATCTGTAACTACAATATGCTGCATATTATTACTCCAGACTATGTTTTTTTTCTCTTCCTACATTTTATAATCTATAAATTGAGATATCCTAGATAATTAACATAGCCTTTAATTATTTTTAAGAGTAGGGGAATTTAATAGACCTGTGGGACCACTCTAAATAAAAATAAAAAATGCTAAGTAAAGGCTAGTTAGCAAGCAGGCAGTTTTCATTAGGAAAAAGCACTTCTCCCTGGTATCAGACATTTGTTACATTTTTGCATAGTTTTTTGTTTTTTTCTAGACAGACTCTTATGGTGTGGTAACACAGAGTCTGATCCAGGAAATCAATGTGGTTATGATTCATTCCTCTGAAGTCTGCAATCTTTTCTTCATAAAACTAAGGAATATTCAACACTCTTGAAAACTTGCACGTCTAGGAATATTGACATGCAATATTGGCAAAATGCTCCTAATAGGAATATACTGTGCAAGTATAATAAAACAGTCTCCCATAAGCGGAAAACCAGTATGTGTACAAACATGGGTTTTAGAAGAATTACTCTGTTTATAGTAGCAGGTTTAGGACCTCTTGTCCCTGTGGGGTTTCTAGCAGATACGGGGGGTATACGTTGCAGAATTTCTGGCCATTATCTGTCCCAGTAACCCCTCAGTAATTTCAGGTCAATTTAATACTTGTAAACGAATAGTGGCAAAATCCCTTAATGGAACATTTTGGGCAGAATCACAGAGGAAGACGTGGCCTTTGCTGGTGTGGGGCAGCAGGTGACAAAATCCCTGCCAAGCAGTGGCTGCGTACAGCCCGCATCTGCCTGTGCTCTGCCTGGGGACTGCTGGGTCTGGAAGGGTAGGCTGGGCTGGCGGACGCTCTTGCCACGGCATTCGTTTGCATGGCTCGCCGTCTGTCCTGCCGTGGAGAGCTGGCCTAGGGTGTACTTCGTATCCGGTGCCGGAACTGATTGTTCTGAAATGTCTCCCTGCCCTCTGATTAATAATTCTCCAGCTTCAATTAAAACATAGCATGAAGGGCTTTGGCCTTATTATTTTCCCCTTTATGTGCATGTCTGTAAGGAGGATAATTTTCTTTTTTTTTTTTAATCAAAATGAACTCAAGTTACCCTCTCATACTGAAATGAACCACATCAAACTGAAGAGCTTGGGGCTAGATTTCCAGAGAATTTGGACATAGGGAACCTCTGAGAATTTTGCTTGCCTGTTTCTCAAAATCCAGAGCAATACCCCCAAAAGTCCTACGGGTAACTTATCTGACAATTTTTTGTTCAAGTGATGAGGGATAACTGATGCCGTGTGGGGGTTGTCCAGAGAGGTTGTAGATGCCCCATCCCTGGAAACATTCCAGGTCAGGTTGGACGAGGCTCTGAGCAACCTGGTCTAGTGGAAGGTGTGCCTGCTCATTGCAGGGGGTTTGGACTAAATGACCTTTAAAGGTCCCTTCCAACCCAAACCGTTCCATGATTCTATTGCAGCTCAGGCCTTCTCTAGCCGGCTGTGTACTGCGTGAGCGTCTGCATATACTGTCTGGCAGGGTGGACAGTTACAATGGTAAATACAAACAAGATTCCTTATAACCATTCTGTAACTACATTCATGATTAATCTTTTGGTGGGCTCCTTTTTAAAGGGTCCTGTCCACATCCTGCCCTTCACAGTTCTTGCAACCAGTAGCTGGCTATAAAGAGAGGGAAGGACTCCTCCATTGCTTCATCTACCATTGTGTCATGCTTAGTGGGGGCTTTAAACTTACCTCTTAAACTACCAAGAAGCTACCAGGAGATAGCAGCATCGTTTCCTGTTGTCTTGCTATAGGTAGCAGATGGAGGGAGTGCGCTCGGTTGTCAACTGCTGCTGCTAATGAGGAGTTGCATGTTGTTCCACATCAGCCCTGCCCAGAGACATGTGCGTGACTCCCTCTGTGATGCCACAATAATCCCACCAGCTGTAGGGCTGCCTCGTCCAGATCATGGGGGCATTAAGCTTTGACTGACGTACATTTACATTTGTGGGAAAACTCTTGCCATCTAACTTCATAGGTGATGGGATAGGCAGGGTAGACCATGTATTGATGGAAGATGCCCTAAAGTTGCGATGGTGCCCGTGCCAACTATTTCTTTAAATCCTCAGTAATGGTGATAATTAGCTACCTGGAAGCATTGGAAACCCCTAACTACAGTTTACAAAAAGTTTCATTTCTGAAATGTAACTGGAGTTAGAATACAAGTGAACTCCAGTGGAAAGTGAGACCTGAAACCTGGGTGGAATGGTGAATTAGGTCAGGGTCTACACAAGAATATATAAAGCGAGAGTAAGGATATATAACAAGAATGGACCTGGAAGAAACAAAAAAGCCTGAGGTGGCAGAGAAAGGTAACAATAAAAGAAATAGCGATAAGAGTGAGGGAAAATTAGTAGAAAGAGGTAGAGAAGAAGACAAAGGGATGAACCGTTGTAAGGAGGAAGAAGCAAAAGATCTGCAATTAAGGTTAACATTTTATGTAATGGCCTGTGTTTTGCTCGTAGAAACAAGATGGAAAAGGCTGAGACGGGCATCTGTTATTTTTACGACTTCCTATTTTCTAGTTGCTTTATTTTGGAACTTGTACTTTACAATATTGGAGCAGGGATAAAGAAAATGTGATGATTGTCTGCTTAACTGTGTTTCAAAGTAGATGGCAGCAATGGCATGGAGCAGTAGTAGCTCCTTCTTGGTTTGACAGCATCTAAAATCTTCCCTGTAACAACACAAAGGCCTCCAAAAGGTGCAGGAAAAGAGAGGATACTCCCACAGTGTTACTTCTCTCACTCTGAGGTTATGGATGGGTGGGGGTGTGTCTGTCAAGTGTATTTTAAGATACCTTTTGGAGCAACAGCAGCAGGTACAGGTGCTGGGACAGATCTGGCTGGGCTCCGCTGCTCCTGCAGCAGAGGATGCTTCCCCAGGGAGGGGGAGATGCACTCACAAACTCAGGGTGACCCCACTTTTGGAGGAAAGGCATGAAAATGCCTACAGCCAACCATGTTACTCCTCCCAGGGCTTCCTTCTGCGTTGCTCACTTGTTTGTATTTGAACAGCGTTTCAGTTTTTTAAAATAACACACACCACACCCCCCGCTTGCATGGCAGTGTACTTTCTTCTGGAAACACATGTGGATGCATATACACTAGCCACGTAGATGCAGAAGGGAGAGCAAAGGAGCAGCTGTGCTGAGCAGAGTATGTTAAATGCTGTGACCAGTTCAGAACTACCTCTCCCCCCTCCCTGAAACTGTGGCAGCAACACACCTCCTTGACTTCATCCATCTCTTCTTACCTTGCATCCCCCCTAAAGCAAGGCAGCCCTGGAATATCACAGAAATTGTCCAGAGCGGGATAAATTTACCCGCTCCCACGCCTAGGTGGAACAGGATCTCTTCATTGAC
>NW_010270763.1:31880-39380 GCF_000690775.1 Eurypyga helias
TAACAGGCAGGCAGGGGATAAGCTGTACTATCAGCTCATCTTCAGCAGCTCACAGTCGTAAAGGCAGTAGAAACCAAACAAAATTCCCATTTCCTCTTCTCCAGAGTGATACCTGGGAACGCTGGATTTGCCATCCTGTTTTAATCTGACGTATCTAGTATCCGGCAACAGGGGAGGGGGAACCAGGTAGGGCGGCAAAATGGAGCGAGCCAACTTTTGCCAAGCTGGTCAAGATTTGCTGGGGTTACGGATGTTGCAGGTGGAGGAGGATTTCATCCTGATCTCTGCGGTTATCTGTTGTCATGCCAGAGATGTAATTTGATGACCCCCACTTAAAAATAAGTGATAGTGGGTGTGTAATACAATATATACGGTATATGTGACCTACAGCTGGATGCCATTTCTCATGCAATAATTTTTATTGATGCTTTTGAGATTTTTTCTCTACTAGTCTCTCTTCATACTTTCATCAGAAAATCCTTATTCAAGCCATAGATATTTTTCACAGAAGGTTCTCCAAGTTTCAGAGGGGAAAATGGGTTTATGCAAAGAGGTAGCAAATGTGAGGGATTTGGGGTTATTTTTCTTCTGAAAAACAAAAGTGATCTTAGGTTTTTAGGGCAATTTCAAAATAAATATGGAAATAATATCCATATAATGCCTTGTATTCTCTCTCCAATGGTTTTTCCTCTAAATCATGTTATAGTGCTTCGCCTCGACTTTGTGCAGTCCTTTTTTAGATCTAAATAAGTAGTATATGAAGAGATATAAAGTCTGGATTTGACAGTCTTACTGTAGGGTGTGCTTTTGTATCAACGGGTAACAACGTATGCTGTTCATGAAAAAATTTGCTCATGCTTTTAAAACGTTCTCCTATGTATTTGAGTGTGACTGAATTTCAGAGGCTGACAACTCCCATCCTGCTGTATTTCCTCCTTGGTTTAAATGTTACCTCGGTACAGTTGAGGAAGCTCCCTGTTCTACATAAATAACAGACGAATTGACAAGACAACCTTGACCACACTGTGGCCGCATCTCCTGACGGCGCGGGAATATAAGAAGTGCCCTCTTTTAAGTAGATGCAGCATGAGGACCGTGGGGCAGGAACTGTTGAGTTTTAATCCGAGATGGGATTGTATCCCAGACGCTCTCCGTCACCTTGATCAAACTGCTGATGAGGGGAGTTTTCAGGGGTGTCAGAGGCAGTTAGACATCCCTCTTTGATTGAAAAGCGGGGGAGTTCACTGTTTTATGGTCCTCTGTTCTCCTAGTCCCCCTGCCCCGGTGTCTCTCACTCTCCGGTGAAGGCTCTCGCCCTCCCCATCCCGTAAATTAGCCGGCGGCTCTTGGGAGCTAATGGCTGGAGGCCGAGGCCCTCTCCCTGCCGGAATGGCTTTGAATAGCGGCACGTAGCCCCCCTCAGTGCCCTCCTTCCCAGAGCACGTGGATGTGCACCCCCATGAATTCATTCTTTTAATTTCTCCCTTTGAACGGAGAGAGCCCGTCTGATGTTTCGGAGGGCAGAGGATGGTGGGCTGTGCGATGGGAGCCGGCAGCTCAGGCACATTTGCCACTTTTCGGAAAGCTGGGGAGCCGCAATTAGCCGGCATGGGCAGCGCTCTTAAGGGGCGCGGGCTCCGCTCCTGTAATACATCCCTTTCTTAATGTGACTTGATGTAGATAGAGCGGGGGCCTATCAGGTGTGAAAAGCCCTGCTGCTCCTGGCTTGGAGTGGCCTCCAGACAGCGATTTGGCGACGTCAATCTAGTCATGCTTGATTTGGGCACTTAACGCGGTAAAGCAGGATCCCTCTCCCCCCGATCAACTTCTCAATTAGCAAGCTGCCTCCTGTAACGGCCTTGTTTCACAATCCCTTCGGGCCGCTTCAGGGGTCATTAGGGTGAGAAAACTCCAGCGTGAGCTCCGGCTCCAGCGAAGGCGAGGGGAGCTCAGAGATCTCCTAAATACATATAACCCTTTTTCAAGTTGTTTGCTTTCATGGGATTGATTCATGGCACATTAAGAAGCTTAAGGCTTCGGTATCTTCTTTAAACTGCCCACCTTATCGCCTTTACAGCTGACAGTTTCCTGACAGACGGTGTGTAAGCAGAGATAACTAGTAGGTTAGTACACATATATATATTATATACAAATATTCTATGCGCTGCTTGGTATTTTCTGCTTAAAAAGGGGACGGGGGGAGCTTTTCGTTTGTCGTCTCTGCGGTTTTGGTTGAAGAGCAGCCGCTGTGAGCAGTCACTAATTTTAACGGCAGATCTGGAGAGGTATAACAGGGGGTGCCGATACCCAGCTGCAGTCAGTGTAAAATAATAAATAGGCAAATTTATGTCCTCGTCTCCCAAATTTCTTTCCCTTCTTTATTAGGGAGCAAACTATTGTTACATTAAATATTCAAACTACACAAAATCTCAAGGGCTTTCCTTTCCCACAATGTGTTACCAGTATTCATGCATATGAAGAACACTAACCCATATACAAACGGCACCTTTTTTAATGAGCAATATATGTCAACATGACACCTTCTTATGAAATGCAGCTTTTTAGGTTCTGCCTTTGTGGATGTAATAATTGAGATGTTCCTAATATATGCAGTTACGTTACCTGCTCATTGTTTGCAATTTTGTTCCTCTCCTAACTTTATACTGTTTATAATGCTTCTAGCATTTGCCTCAATTCATGCTTAGTTTTATTTAATTAGAAATATAATTTTCTGCTACATTAATTATAAATTTGAGTGAGACGTTGGCACAGAATTTCCTCAAGCATTCTGTTTAGAAGAGGAACAAAAATCACAGGGAGTGGGTAAAAAACCCTATAAAACCAGGTGCAGAACTATCAATACCTTAAAACCTAAACATTTTAATAAGTGCATGAGAGAAAAAAAATCTATTATTTTACATTAATTAATCCATCTTTTTATTTTAGGGCAATATTTATTGAAACAACTGGGTTAATGCCAGAAAAATGTCATGGCGATTTGTCTCAGAATCTGACATATTTTGAAAGCCTACTTCTAGACCCAGCTCTGAATATGCTGAAATCTGAATTTTGAAAACTATGTTATTTTTAAATCATCATTTTAATGTTTATATTTTGCTTGAAATATTTTTTTCCAAAGCTGTAATGTTTTTGTGAACGTGTCGATGATATATAGATATCCGCAATGCATATGTATGCAGAATGCGATGTATATAGTGTATGTGCTTCTTCAAAGTACCCTGATGCTTTGATTTGTAACTGTTTAAGGTTTTACTTAAAATTCTGAACACTGCACAGAGCATAGCCATTTCAATGGAATACTTCAAATAGTAAGTCCTAAAGGTGACACAACAAAGGAAATACCTTGGATACTGAGGCTTTTATTTATAAAGGAAATGCTCACATAGTCCAATGAAGGAAAACTTTACCTGTTTCCATTTCTATAGGAAGAGCAGTTCTATTAAACCACCGCTTTGCTGCATGAATTTGCAAGCGCATCATATGATTTGTATGAGCAGAATGGAATATTTGCATGCCGTCTAATGGATTGACACACGTCCTTTTTTCTTAATTTCTAAGCATTTTGCTTTTTGCAAACATTAAAAAAAAAAAAAAAAAAACAACTTCTTTCTCACCATGCAGCACTCACAGTGGATTTTAGAAAGAAGAAATTCTAAATAGAGGGCAAGAAATCATTACATCGTATAGTGGGGAAGACATGGCTCTCTTCCTTATTCTCTCCTGTGTAACTATTTTGCTATTTTTATTTTACACACACGCTTACACACACACACACACACACACTCACATCTAGTTCAGCTCTGCAAGCAGGTTTCCAGAAGGCAGGTGTCTGGTAGCCTGAGTACCATGCGTCTGAATGTCATTCTTGGGCAAATGCTTATGTCACTGAGTAGCCGCTATAAATACATTTTTCTTTTTCATAGTAGCTATCATTCAGTGCTCTTAAGGGGCTTTTGCACACCAAGCTGCCTGTTGTCCTTTTAGTGCAAAGTAAAGATGGGAAAATTGAGGTGCAAGGGAGGGGATATTTGCACAAGGCCACTTAGCAAGCTTGTGCAGGGACCAGGGATGGAGACTTCTTTTCCCTGCTCTAAACATTGACTCACACTCCCTACCGACTTCCATCACGAACCTGTTAATGTAAAAACACACGACTGTACCTTGGCATTCCTAATAGCCCCCTAGATAACTGCTGGACACGGCACACCTCCTCAGCTCGGCAGAACCCGGCTGGCACGAGGGACCAGATCTCTGCAGAGGTACAGCGATACAGGCGCTCGGGAAACGTTGCCAGGTTGGGGCTCACGACGCCACGTAGCATCTTCTGTCTGTCTGTGCTCCTTTACAGCTTGCACCTTAGCTCTGATGCTCTGCCAAAATCTCCAGGGTGATTCCCACGAGCAGCGAGGTTTCTGGGCTGGGGATCACCACCTCGGAAAAAGCAATTCTTCCCGCATGTTTGTTGTATTCCTGGATACGTAACTCCTGGCAAAACAAGACGTGAGATGAGAACCTTGTGGCTGTACTTCCTACCTAAGCACGTCTTTGCCTTCAGCATCATGGGATGAAAGAGCCCGCTAATGATTCTTAAATGTTCATTACTGTAGATCTTCTCCCAGAATATACTTCTCACCTTGAATGACCCATGTGTTGAATTTTAACTAAGGGAACCCATGATACTAAGTCTGTCATGATGCTGGCTTTTTTTTTCCTCTCCAACTCTTAAAAGCCTTTTATTATAGGACTGCTTAAGGCATTCTTCAATTAGCATGTGCTGTATTGTGGCTGGAACAGCTGTTTACCATTTAATAAAGCATGGCATAATTTATTTTCAGAGTCTAGTAACCGTCTTTGCTATTACACCAGGGGAGAAAAACAGTAACTGCATTGTTCACAGCGCTGATGAAAGAACTAGAGACTTTATTATATGACCTCATAGAACTATTAACTTACCCCCCACTCTATTTCAATATGTATTTACCTGACAGTCTGTGCATTGATTTCTTACCCAGAGGTTCTACATTCTCAGTCACCTCTGGGGCAAAATGAAAAATGTCTGTGTTTTATGTCCCTCGCATTAGACAGCTAATTATATATTTGTATCTTAATTTCCTTCCCCCCCATCTCCAGGGGCAAACTCTGTATGCACCACTTAGACCTCTTTTCCTTAGTCACTGGAGAAACAATAGGGTTGTTGGGAAACGATAGGAGCTTGGCTGCCTCTTGTCAGGGGGCTTGCTGGTCATTTAGGTCCTTTTCTTCCTAGATCCCTCCTTCCCTGTTCAGGTCTTTGCGTGGGGGATGAATCTGAAATGCACCTTAGAAGCATCTCTGTTGGATTCTGCTTCCTCCGCAGCAATGGGGGGTTATGTGCAGCTGTAGAGCAGGTAGCCTCCTGACACACACGTTGTAGGGGACACCAGTTCCGTCCTAAGAGGGTCTGCAGGTCACCTGCACCACTGGGCACCCGTTGCAGGGCGTTACTCCAAGGGCAGACAGCTGCTGCACAGAGCAGCATCTGCGCGGCGGGCGAGCATGACTCTTCTGTAGGCACCGTAGTGAAGGATGTCCTGAGGTTCACTCACCTCCAGCTCGTTCCTGGCAATTGTATGGAGCTGTTCCTGAACCGTCTTTGAGATCATTCCTTCAGATAACAATAATTGGGGTGGGTGCCAAACGGAGCTCAGCAATGCTCTGTTGTAACCAAAAGATGCAGGCACGGCCTTCAGTGATGTCCATCTCGTGCAGTACAGGGCACCAAGCCATAAACTAGCTTCCAGGTCCAGAAACATCTAAGTGGCAACATCTGAGCTGGGACGTGAACCTAATTAGCCCCGGTGGAGTTCTACACAGACGCAGTCGCAGCACGCTGCCCACCCTGAACTGTACCACTGGCAAACCGAACCCCAGGCTGGGAACCAGCTTGGGATACTGCATTCTTATCCTTATTTGAGTTGAGGCATTAAATTTGGTTTTAAGTTGCTTGAGTTTGACAATGAAAATACATCAGCTGAGTATCTACAAATTTTTAGATTCAGCCTGTGCATGTAGATGGATTTATATGCATGATTTAAAGTAAAGCATGTGTAGAAAGATGATGTTTATATGGTTGCTTTGTAGAAATGGATGTAATATTGATGTTGACTTCACTGGTAAAAGTTTAAGGATGTCACGATGCATGAGTGGTGGTGCAAAGCGGAGCCCTGAGTGCATTGGGAGGTCATTTTTAACTTGAATTTATTTCTACAATATCAGACATAGATCATTGTGCACCGTGCACAATCATCCTTGCTTTGCATCTGAGTCAATCCGAGTGGTTAAAGAAAATTTAAAATGAAACAAAATTGTAACTTGACTAAAAGCAGGTAGTAAATTAGGCCAGAATACTCCTTAAAATTACATTTTAGCTTTAAACTGAAAGTTTGATAATCCGACTGCATGACTGAAGGGACAAGGTAGCAGACTGTGACATAAACGATGTAGCTGTATTTGTTCCTAAGATGAACAAGGGTTTTTTGAAGTTGCGTGATTTAGGATTCAGAGTTAACACTCCATTGACCAAACAACAAAATTCCCACCTCCCAGAGCTTTTTCAAACTATAGATTTAGAAAAGTGGTATTACATCAATAATGTCTAGTCACGCCTCGGATTTTTCAAGCCAAAATTAAGGCTCATAATACTTACTTGAAATGAAAGCTTAGATTGTTTCACAGAACACAAATAACCTAATTAGGGAAGGATATAGAAGTAAATCTATATTTTGTTTTGAATGTCTGGTTTGGAGGTGTTTGAAAATGGAATTCATCCATGTTAACTGTACATAAAGAATTCTTTCATGCAGTCTGCAGAGAAAAAAAGGCTGGGTTTCATGAACTTCAGCAGGCGCGGGACGGAGTTTGGCAAATCGTTTGGTCTGCACAGATGGAACAAACTGAAAGTCTGTGCTGAGGGGAATTGCTCAGCTACGTTAAATCACCATCCGCAGTGATGAGGGCAGTACATAAACTCTGGGTGCAATAAGACAAAAAAAAAGCCCTGAATTAACTATTGGACTTCAGATTGCACACACTTATTTTCTTCTGTGAAAGTTGTATACAGTTGAGGAGTGTGAGAAACAGCAGCTTCACCTGAGAGAGGTTTGTACCTCTGCCTTCAGCCTGTGGATCCTGCTGCAGACACACACAGCCCCACCGAAGCCAGCACGCTCCGACAAGCAGCGTGTGGCTCTGCTGCCTGGCTACAGCTGAGCTTCGCCGTCGCATCTCCATCTGCCCACGACCCAGCCACCAACTTAAATTTTGAGTGGCAGAGGCCCTAGGGACGTATCGCAGCTCACCCTCAGCAACATGGAGTTGTGTTTCCAGGTGGCACACGTTGGGTGTCTTTACGAAGAGTGTTAGGAGCACCAGCATATTTCCAATGTCAAGTTAATTCTTCAGCGTCTGAGTTTGCTTGGAAAATAAAGCTAAGGGTACTGA
>NW_010270763.1:44380-55740 GCF_000690775.1 Eurypyga helias
GCATTCATTTTTATGTTACCAAACTGAATTTTCTACAGAGCACCTTTGAATTCATTAGTTTAGAACTGCTTTTAATTTGGTGTTTCCCTTGAGAGCCATTATATTTTTCTGCTGTCAGCCTGATGTTGAGGAAAAAAAGAAAACTGGCAGATGTGGCGTTTTCATCTAGTGTGCTTCATAGTTAAAAACAGCATTAACTGCTATGCACAAGCAGAGCATTACTTTTAATAATCCATCACAACTATTAAGTAGTTTAAATAAACTTAGTTTCAAAGATTGCTGCCATGTAGAGCTAACGCATTTTTTCTTGTTCATTATAATCCTTCTATGTTACAAAAGGATGCATATGTGTGATTTTTTTTTTAAATACACCCACTTGATAAGTATTGAAAAATCTTTAACAAAGGGAATTTTTAAAAAATTTACATAAATGTCTGGCAAAAACAGCATTTCATATTGTTCTTACAGTATTTTATACTTCTACTCCTGATGTGACTATATATAGTTTACAGCCTCATTTACTTTAATGTGCTACCTGAATAACATAATCATAACAATAACTATGGTATAGGGTTGTGAGGTGCATGAACCGCTAATGCTTTCTGACGATTTAAATGACTTGTTCATAAAATGTTCTTTTAATAATAGTGGTAAAGCTTTTAGCACTAGATGTCAAAAATGCGAAGAATATTGGCTTTTTCAAGTGTTACTTCTTTTCTAGCTAAAGTGTGTTTTAATAATAAATAGCACCAAAAGCCAAGGTTATGTGGCTCTCATCTGTATGGCAGGATCCAAGCAGAAAACTCTTCCCGCATATGCAAACAGCTTGACCTCTGTCTGCGCAGTTATGTAACATCCCTAATGTGTTTACTATTTCTTTGTTTAGTTTAACAAGATGTTTCTTTTATCAAGAAAGGTCAGTATAACCTGCAGAAAAAAATAACATCACAATAGGTGCAATATTAGTCTGTCACAGCTTCATAAAGCGCTCCCCGGCAAAAAGGACTATGCCTTTGTGTTGTAAATTGGGCAGACTTGTACCACCAAAGACTAGCCTTTCCAAAGGGAGGTGTGCTGGGAAGTCAATCAGAGGCCAGGCAACTGCTTGGGGGGGAAAAATAAAAAATAAGCATATATATATATAAAAAAAGGAAGTGCGGTTTTCTTTTCAGTTAAGCATCTTCAGGAATATATTTCTTTCTGTATCTCCAGGTTATTTGGCGTTACAGGAAACTGTGCTGCCTGCAGTAAGCTCATACCTGCTTTTGAGATGGTGATGAGAGCAAAGGACAATGTTTATCACCTGGACTGTTTTGCATGTCAACTTTGTAATCAGAGGTAAGAGAATTTTTGGGTCTGTTCCATAAGCTAAGTGCTAATTCGGCACCGGTGGGGGCACACAGTCAGGTGAAGAGGAAACAGCGACCAGTAGTGGAAACCCAAGATTGAAAGTAAGACCCGGATACTTTTCCTGAGACTGATACAGAACATCTTTCATGCCCTTGGCCAGAAAAGTTTTTGTGCCTCAAATCCTGCATCAATAAAAAAGAATAATGTTACTTTCTCTCCTTCAAAAGGCTGGCTGTCAAGGTTAATTAATTAATATTTATAAAGGACTTTGAGATCCTTTTCTGCAGAAGAGCATAGGAGCACCCTTTGTCATTCTTTCATTAATTTTACTTTAATTCTTCATTTTTATCAAATGTATTTATTTTAACATACATGCTGTTTCTTCCTGTTGCCAGAACTGTAATAATTTAAATTTACAAGATGTTGTTCTCACCATTTTCTCTGTAGCAACATTGGACTTCTTATGCCATATTTTTATTTCCATATCCTAACTGTAGGTTATAAAAATCCCAAGGATCCAAACCTGACACTTCGTTCTGAAGCATCACCCATATGGTAGAGTTGCAGAATGCATGTCAAAAATGGTGAAATTATAACAACTGAACTTTTCAGAGGCAAATACAGCCGAACTTAGAGCAACTGCATTCAGGGTGATGGCCAAATCCTGTCAGAGATTTCACCCAGAGCTCTATTTCCGACTCCACGAAGAGCTTCTAGCAGCATTGCCAGTGACTTCTATGAGGTGTAGGAAATGAGGGAACCAATTATGTCCGCTCCTTAATGTACCTATTATGGGGGGGGGTCGGGGGTTCGGTTATTACATGATCCTATTTAGAGTTTTATAGCGTTCATATTTTTTTTCATTTTCAGGCGGGAAGAAAGACAAGATGAACATTTCTAGGGAAGTAACGAAAAATTAGGAAGATAATAGTCTATCACACCAAAGTTAGATACAGCTCTAAATAAGCTTTGCTAACTCACCTTGTCCTACAGTGTATTATTTTGTAACACTGTAGTCATTTAAAAATCAAACCTCCCTAAAGAACCATAAAATGTACAGCTGCTAATAAGTGTAGCACACTACAATTATGCTCTTTAAAAAAAGCCAAATTGACCTTTTTCATCATGTTGCATGGGAAATTAAAATACCAGGCAAGTAATAACCATTGCTTAAACTATATAATAATGCAAAGTAATTATAGGTTCTAATGCTGTTTAAAGTCCTATATCAATTTTGTCTTGCTACAGAACTAAGAGGCTGTATTCTGTGTAAGGCAGGCAGAGCCTCCAGTACTACCCGCTTGAGTCAGACACACTCCTAGGTTTCGTTTCTTAAACCCTTCACATCCCCCTTTTTTTCACACCGTGATTCTAGTATCATTATTAAAGTGCCTAATATATTTCTGTTGTTCGCTTCATTTATTACATGCCATAATGGGGCTGCATATCTTTAGTGTTGGTTATGCACAATTAGCACTTAGTTATTGTCTTGTCACTTCAGCCCATACAAGACAAACTTCTTTAATGTAAGAAGTCAGCTAATCTTCATCAGTCAAGCAAAGCAGACAATGTTTGTTGCCCTGAGTGCAAAAGATTTTCATCATAGTTAGCACTCTTGCATCTGAGGAAGTGAACTTTCTTTTTCTTGCCCCCTAAAAGCAACGCTGCTGTGACTATTTTTACAGTGCCCCTTTTACCATTACAAGCATGAACTAATGTACAATTTCACTTTGTGGCTAATATACATCATATCAGAGCCACTGATCCCCCTGGAAAAGTGCTGATAGGTGCTTCTGAAACAGAGATTTCCAGGGATATTTAATAATTCTTAGCCTTGTCATTCCTGAGCCTTCAATCTAGTCTCTCAGTTGATTTTTACTTTACATGTAGTTTGGGCAAAGGGTTGCTAAAATAGTCTTAACAGGAGACTTAGGCTGAGCACAAAATAATTGATTTACCTGAAATACAGTCTAGTTCATCTAGTCAAAACAGGGAGCAGTTTCAAAGAAGTTTCAAAGAATTTCAGAAATTCTCAAAAGTGGCCCTAATCCTGATTTTATTGCAATAGCTCTCATGGAGCCTAATAAAACAGACTGCCTGTAGGGTACCTTTCTTCCTCACGATTTGGGGTTAGTGGTACTCTGAAGAATTAATTTTGTTGTTTTTTGTAATAAATCCTATTTCATGGATGCTCCAGCGTAGCTCTTCTGTGGTTCCTATGGCAAAGCATCCCACTGACTACATTCTCTCGTTAATAAATAGCTTTAAATCTTTTGTTTTTCATTGCTTGTATAGCAATCAAAAATAGAAATGCTAGACACCTGACCCATCACCGGTTTTGGAGTCTTTTTATATCTGCTAGGAAACCTCTTTTTCTTTTCTTTTAAACTCAATAATCTTGTCAGTCACCATGCCATTAATAATTTCTGTTGCTTTTCTCCATATCCTTTTTTTTCTCCCTCTAGTTAAGCTAATTAAAACCAAACAGCAGATTCCGAGTGAGGATGAGTTTATAAGATGGCAATCTAATTGTCTGTCTTTATTCCATGCTGCCCCTTTGTATGCCAAGTAATGTTCTTTTTTAGATCTGCTCTTCCCTTTCACTCCAGCCACTATCCCTCATGTGGGATTTATTCAGTGAAAAGGAAATTTTTATTTACAAACACATCAGAGAGATCCAAAAAAATCACCAACGGAGATAGCAAGGCTATTGCAAGATGTGTATGTTTGACCTTATTCCCCACCTTAGCATTCTCTTCCCCCATTAAATTTTAAATCCTTGGGTCGTTCTTTACACAGATACAAGTACAGCAGAGCTGGAGTACTACCAGAGAGTATGTAATGCTGTCTGTTTGGTTCCATAGTTCAGATTTCAGTTATCACCTGCCGCTTAGGCTTTCTCCTAACAGAGATGTTCATGGGTGGACTAGAATGCTTCTTTCGTTTGCATTCCTTTGTCTTTGCCAACACTGAATTTCTTTGGACGTTTTGATCCTGGTTGCACCTTCCAATGCCTTCTGCCTTTCAAGCCTGCTAATAATTATATTAACTCACATCACACCGATCCTCAGGGCAGCCTGCACTTCAGGCTTGCTGTTGCATGACCCTCATATTCCTGCCCTTGAAGTAGTTGATCCTGGCCCAGGTGAGAGGGGCCTGCCTGGTTTTCCTGCTGCTTTTTGTGAAAGATTTGGTGATTTTCCTGCTTTTATGCACATCTTCAGTGTTTGCTGTATTATTTTTGAGTATCTACAACTCACCATCCACTCGAGTCTCAGTGTGGATGGTAGTTAGGCTCCCTTGATTTCAAAGGACTTTTGTTCAGGCCATAAACTCTGTCTCTGTACTAACTCATAATGTTCCTGTCCCCTTTTATTGGCCTCCTGAAAGCTACATTTTCAGAGTGAGAAGAAAAACATATCTCATACTATATTCTAGGAAGGCAGACTGTAGATAGGACTGTAAGGGATCTCCTGAGCCACCGAGCCAAGTCCCCTGATGTCAAACAGGCAATGTCCCGTAATTTCCCTTTCATAAAGCTCTCCAGCTCTAATTGCTCCATCCAGCCAATTTTTGACATATTTTCCCCATTTCTTCTTGATGCTGATGCTTAAAGCTGTAGGGATTTTGGGAATATTAAGCCCTGCTCCTAGCTGAAAGTTTTTAGCATCCCCTTATCTTGAATGTCTCTGTCCGGCTTACTTTTAATTTGTTTTTCCCTCTCCTGAATACCCTCAGAGCTTAGTGACAGTCATCTTAATGGGGTGAGTGCTCCCCTTTCTTCTCTGTAAGCATATTAAGCAACTCCTCAGAAGCACTTCACCCCACATTGGCAGTAGCCTCAGTATAGTTAATATATGCAGAAATTTTAAAGGAAAAAAAAATGGAAACCACTGGAAAAATGAACTTGTAAACAGACACTGCCTTTCACACTTTGTCAGGTTGGCTGTGTGTGTCTAGCAAAATGGAGTGGAAAATCTTGCGAGTGGGCCTAGCTGGATCTTTGCTTGACGCTTCTGACTGCAGCGCTGATGTCAGCCTGCCTTCGGCTTTCCCACTTCCCGGAGTTTCCGTGTCCTTCCTTTCACTGTCGGCTGCTTTAGCAGCTTGTTTCATACTTCTGTGATATTTTCTCTCTGCTGTTTGAAGTCAACTCAGGTTATGGTTCAAAACCCCCATCTGCTCTCACTGAGGGGTGTTTAAATCAACTCTTCTATCCTTCTATCCAAAGCAGCCTTTCCTCTAATGGGAACTGGACTGAAAATGGTTACACGCTCATTCACATCGCTGTCCTGGTGTAGCTGTAAGCACTTACCTCCAGCATAAACTGTGAAGTGCCCACACAATGCTGCCTTTGTTCTCCGTCAAGCAGGGGGAGGGAATGCAATGCCAGGGACATCCTTATTTCAAACACCAACATTATATTTTTGCATGACTCATCTTATAAATTCTGAAGATTTGAATAGTGCTTATTTTCATTGAGTGTCCCTAAATTTAGAATAAAAATTAATGCATTTTCCATACCTGCTTAAAAAAAACCAAATTAGTGAATGACAAGCACACCAAGTTGGGGTTTGTCACTCTAAGTTGAACTAGGATTCTGCGTATATGTGCTGCATGGTACGAGTGAAAATGTACCCATCCAGGCACAGCTCCTGCTTTGCAACCTTTGACAGTAAATGGGCGTTTTGATAGAAACCTAGGATTAGTAAACCGTAGGTGTGGACGGATGAACTGCGATGTGAAAGAGTGGCTTTGTTCTCTTAGTGATGCATACGGGCTAACATCCGTTTGGGTTATACGGGGAACTCCGAGGAGCTTTAAAAAAAGGAGGAAAAGCAGAGGACAAGTTACGTCACTGAGTGCACAAAGCAGAGGGGAAGGGTGTGGGTGCGGTAAGCCTGAGCTTGCTTTATCCTGGAGAAAATTAATTAAATGCTTCCAGACTTTGTTTCTTTCTACAACAACAAAGATCTAATAGTACCAGAGGAGGCACACACAGCCATCTTTGCGCACGGCAATATTTTTCTCGCTTTCTTAAGAAGTCTTCGGTACCTTGACATACGTCCTGTACCTCAGGAAAGATGACAGACAGCAGAGAGATCTCCTTAAATATCTGAACAATGGAATAGCTATTTCTCAAAATGGAAGTTTTATACTTCTTGTGATTAGTCTAGGCACACCTTCTCCTTCCAAACAAGGTGATAACAGAGGTCATTTTGTAATATAAATGGCCTTCCTTTTGCCGTTGTAAAATATGACAGGAGTTCTGGGATGTAGGTTAATTATAATGGTCATTCTACTAATGTCACAGTCGTGTCAAAAGTAGTATTATCAATTTATGATGGTAAGTCCAATCTGGCATGTTAATGCAGCCTATTGTATATTTTTTTCCTGTTCATCTTGCATGCCTATTAAATAAAATTGGGTGAGTGTTTTAGAGAAGGCTGAAGACTACCACCTGCCTGCTAGAAGAGTAATGGGCCTCCCTCATTGTCTAACCCACTGGCATCTTAATATGCTTCTTGACTCCCTTTGATGTATGTGCCCAAGTTGTGCCCTGATTTACATCCTATGCCAGTTCTATAAAAAAAACCACCACTTGCCAGAGGTGGAAGGGTAGGCTTGAATTGACCCTTCCATTTTAAAGCTGAGCCAGGTTTAAATCCTGGAATGTGCAAAACTAATCTGAAGTAATTGCAAGACTTAGCTCTTTGACTTCAAAAGAGGCTAAATCTGCTTTTGAGAGTCAAATAGGTTGAAGGTGTGAATGGACAGAATTTGTCATACTTCATCTGTCTACTTGCCTTGTCTCTTGGGACTGGGGAGCTAGCATTGATATGTTTTTTGCCTGGTGCTTGCCTCTTTGTCACCTAATGAGTGCGTAGTTCACTCATTTAATACCCAGGGGCACATGCAAGCCTCACCTCAGGCTTCACCAGTGTGTTTCAGTCACTGAACTTGCACAATATGAAAACGGTCGCGGAGTTTGGACTGTAAGTATCGCAAGCAACAGGTTTCCCCCAAGGCACAGAGGATCATCCCCAGTGTGCAAGCACGGCCCCAGAAGAACCCAGAGGGTGCCTAAACATGCAGACAGACCCCCACCCCACAGGTTATCACACAGCCAGGCGTGTCTAGACAGGCCACTGGCAGGTCTCCACAAGACAGCTGTATGCTTGGGCAGTAGATGATTTGTGGAACTGTGTATGTTTAAAGCCACTCATGCATAAAGCTGTCAAATGCCATGTAGACATAGGTAAGAGCATTTCTGGCTCGACGTATTAACATCGCAAAAGCAAAAGGCATTGACACTTTTTATTGGGAAAGGCCTCCCGACTCCCTGGCGTAGCTGGTGCAGTTTAATTCCAACCGTGGTGCTTCTCTGAGGGCTGAGAACCAAAATCCTTCAGCCAGCCAGTTTTAATGCAAGCAATATTGCAAGAAGTGACGTGGTAATATTGCTGTGCAAGTGAGCTGCACTTCCGCAGCGTATTTTTCATTTACTAAGTATTTTAAACAAATTAGTCTGCTAAGCCCTGTATTACTCTGGAACACAAAGGAATATGTACCTGAGTAACATTCCCAGTTCAGAGTTAGTGCTTTCTGCTGGGTGAGCAGAGGTGGCTGTGTCTCCCACTGGTGCCCGACCCGCAGGGAGAGATGCCCCACTGCGCAATAACCCTTTGATGTGGTGGGCACCGCTGGCCAGGCCTCCCCTGCTCAGTCCCCGTGGGTAATCCGTGGGCTAACTGTACTGGGGTGACTGATTTGTCACAGTGCCTAACTTCCCCGGCTTCGGTCCGCATTGATCCGTATGTTCCTTTAGGAGGAACTCAAAAGGACTGTTTGCTTATTTATTTGTATATTTATTTGTTTTAAGCGTGACTTCTTTGGGAAGAACACTTTTACATATTAGCGCTAGGTAAGACTCCTTCACCTAATGTGGTAAAATGCACAAAAGAATTTTTGTCAGCATTGTTGTCAATGGACAAGAATACAAAGGATGGAAACTAGAGAAACACCAAAGAACAACTTTGTTTCAAGAATTCTGCATTTCATTACACCTACTCAAAATACTTTTCTGTTGTTATGAGCCTGATATACCAGGATTGGATTGGGAAGAATAGCGGGAACCTGTAAATTCTATAAAAGAGTCTTGACCATAAATAACATAAAGATTTCGGGATCATTCCATAATCTCTATTTTCAATCTTCATCAGCAGCAGGCAGTAATCCTACAGAAAAAAAAAAAAAAGTCCACAAATAAACAAACCAATTTTCCTTTAAGAGCAGAGCTAATTCTTTTCAATCCACTTTTTTATTACACTATTTTCCTTCTATCTATTTAGCTAGCATAAGGATAAATTTCCAAAGCTACCCAGTTGGAAAATAAATGGGTTCACTGTTTGTCTAGCATTCCAATCTTCACAAATGTAAATCAGTCCAACTGCTACTCATTTAAACCTCCAACTTCACAAAACATTAAAGGACTGCTTTCAATACACAATTTAATCTGTGACAATTCCCCAAGATTTCTGCTCGAACATCATTAGGAATTGACTATCTGATAAAGAGAGACCACTATCGGGGGTCAGGCGGGTCAACCTGTGTCGTTTGCGTAGTTTTACTGGGTCAACTACAGCAGGCACCACTCTTTGAAGGTTAAATTGTTACAATTAAATACATATAAAGCTATTCCCATAGCTACTCTGTTGTTAAATCTACCGTAAACAACACAAGCATTTATATCTGACCCTAATTGTGTCCAAGATGTCACCATTTGGAAATTATACAAAAAAGGACATTATAATCCGTTACACATTAAACAATGCTTCATGTACTGAGATCCATAATTAGCTGGTAGAAACTGGTTTCATTTATTCACATCAGTGTTAAGGGGTTCATTTGGGTTACTTGCTTTCATTTTAATTGGAATAATGTGAGCAGCGCCTCCCAATATATTTTATAGCTGGAGAGTTCACTATAAACAAAGGCGCGTAACCCTGCCAAGGCAGTCACTAGGGAAACTCTTTCTCTGTGCGTTGGCCCTATTCACTCGCTCCCGAAGTGTCCTCAAGCAGATTGGCTTTGTCGAGGGCAGGGGGTGGGGAGAAGGGCTGAGGGGGTGTCAGTGAAGAGCCTTCTTATATGCAAGCCTACTGCTTAGCTGGGAAATCCTACTTTACTCGAAGTTTGAAGCCAGCCTGCCAGGAGGGTTAGCATTACGTGATTTTCCTACTCATCAGAGAAAACCGGATGAAATACCTCAGTGGCGTTTCGTAGCAATCAGATCATTCTGATGTGCGTAGTAGTGTAATGAGGTCGGCATAGCGATGCCACGAGATACAGCGTAGTTAGCAGGGTAAGTTTATAATCGACGCCTGCAGGAAAAAAAGGGAAAAGGTTTCTCTGCATACCTGCCTGCCTGGCTCTGGTTTGCACCACAATGTATGGCAAGCGGTGTGTGTGCTGGAAACGGTTCGCAGATCCACCGGTTTAAATCAGCTCTAGGAAAATACCCAACTGGAATATAACGAGAAGCTCTTACCGTTACGCCCGCACAAGACAAATGTAACCTATCTCAGATGAACTTCCTGCTGCATATCATCACTTTGTTTTCCTTCTGATTTGCATGAAAGCAGGACATTTACTTTTCACTCAACTTGGTAGTCTGGGATATTTATTCTGTTTTATCTGTGTGCTGGTGACCTGATCCAAGACTCCCACAGTCTACACTTGTCTTTGAACGAACTCTTTGGCTGGGGAAGCGAAAGCGCTTGAATGCACCAGATTTTGTTGAAAGCACAGGATTAATTCTGATACCAGAGCAATTTCTCTGCTTTCACATACGTGCACACGTGTCTGCAAGCGCTGCGACGGACGGAGGAGGTGCGAGCCGGGCGGTCGGTACCCCAAAATCGGGAACACTTGTTGTGCAGTCCTTACGTGTAAGATCATATCGCATCATTCATCCTAAAACTACCTTCTTACTTCCTCTATTATTGTAATTTCAGATTTTGCGTTGGAGACAAATTTTTCCTGAAGAACAACATGATTCTGTGCCAGACAGACTATGAGGAGGGTTTAATGAAAGAAGGTTATGCACCTCAGGTTCGCTGATCTGATGCCACATCATTAAGAGTACAAAGCACTATGTTCTTTTATCTTTTTTGCTCAACATGTATATAAGAAATGACACAGGAACCTACTGAATAGCATAGATATAGGGAGACAGAATGGTTGCGTGAAATAAAAGGCGGACTGCATCTGTATGTAGTGAAAATTGCTCCAGTTCAGAGTTGAATGTTAATTAAAAGGGTACTGTACATACAGCTGGATTCTTTCTGCTTGCTCTTGGGGTTTTTGGTTTGTTTGTTTTTTCGTTTCTTTTTGTGTCATTTGGCATGAGATGTTTATTTTGGACTATTGTATATAATGTATTGTAATATTTGAAGCACAAATGTAATACAGTTTTATTGTGTTACCATTTGTGTTCCTGTTTGCTTCTTTGTATTGTTGCATTTAGTACAATCAGTGTCTAAACTTACTGTATATTTATGCTTTCTGTATCTACCAGCTATTTTAAATGAGCTGTATCTTTCTAGTAAAAAGAATTAAAGAGCAAATCCCAACCATTATGCTACACTTAGAGCTTAAGAATACTGTTTACATTAAAACTATTTAGGAAACTAATAACTCTAGCAGCACCTGCTGCTAATGATGCTGTGGTTAAGGGTCTATCAGCACTTCTGTTATAAGCCTCTATTTTTCAGGGGTTAAGCATCTGCTGTTTTATTGCTTAGATTTTCCTCAAAGAGCACTTTTATTTTACTACAAATTTTGAAAAACAAATCTGACCGGTTTGGGATATATTATAAAAGGTGCAAAAGTTAATGATTCTTGGGTGCTGCTTTTGTGCCCCTTAGGCATTCAGAATGCCTAAATTTGACTTTTAATTTAGTTGGAAATTAAGACCTAATGCAAACCAGTGCCTCTGGGTATCTTAT
>NW_010270764.1:0-7756 GCF_000690775.1 Eurypyga helias
CCCAGGATACGATTGGCTTTCACAGTATTTCATGAAGATTTATCAGTACACTATGACTTAATCAATCTGACCTTTAGCAAGAGGCATGAAGTTAAAAGCCTGTGTAATTCTCCAACAATTAGTCAGAGAGAATCAAAATAAAGGACTTTTCAAAAAGAAAGACAGAATAACAAATTGTAACAAGCCAAATATAGAAGAATCAGACAATTATTCACCTGGGAAATTCCCCTGGAGGAGGCAGGTTAAAGAATTACCCAGCTATTGAAGGAGAGACACCATATCTTTCCGCATACCTAAGATCTTTTTAAGACCACAGACTAGACACTTTCTTAATGATCTAAACTTGACAGCAAGTCAATATGGAAATATTGCTAAAGATGAAAACAGAAACAACAACAACAAAAACCAAAAGCAGAAGATACTAAACCTTACTCATTAATTTCATGAGACTTGTCACTTTCTAATTGCTTAGGGTTTAGTATGGAGACAGGGAGGAGACAGAATCATCTCTCATCCATCCTTATCAGAGTATAGGCAAACCTGCCAAGTTTGGTCACTGAAAAGAGTCAGATTTGAAAAATGCAATCTCTGAGTGATGGTTCAGATTTTCCATTTAGACATACTGTGAATCTTCAGAGTTTAATGTGAGACTGCTTCAGATTGCAGGAAAGTCAAGCCAAAACGGGGAGACATACTGAAATGCAGTGAGACTTGGCAGTGCGTTGACTCTGCTGGGGCAGGAACAAAGGCTCAGCTAACATCATATGCTATCTATTAAACTTTGTTCTTTGTGTGTGTAGACAGAGAGAGGGAGAGAGTGACAGAGGTAGAAACTCCGGCTCTCTCTTCTTGATTTCAGACTAAGCTTTTGCCCAGATTATCTGATAGCTAAAGTATTCCAGAGAGAGCTAGACATTTTAGAGAATAATATCACAAAACAAAGTTTTAATTTGGTGCTCTCTCGCTTTATAGGAAGCTTATTCATTGACCACAATCTAAACAAATTCATTAAAACATATGTGAAAGCAGGGACTGTTTCAGCAATTCTCTGTTTTGTTACTGATGAAGAAACCTCTTTTTTTCAGCCCAGGAAATATTTTGGTTTTAGGAGACAGAAAGTGTTTCCAATTAAGCAGTTTACCTGCATCCTGGAAATGCATGGGTAACCTAAATTAGAATGACAACGATTTCTCAGATCCTTCATGAAAATTGTAATAGGTAAGCAAAGCCCTAGAAGAAAGTCATGGAGCTCAACAGTGCTAGAGCCAAGGATGCCCAACAGTGAAGGGGATTCGACCCAGTTTCCTTTTCTCAGGGATTAAAGTCCTTTCTCCAATGGTCAAACAAAAAGTGTTTAAGATATGTGTGACAAAAGCAAAAAGCAAGCATGGTTTTGAAAAGAAAACCAAGAAAACCTAAAAGCCTGGCCTAGTAGGAGGCAATGTTAACGCCACATCTGATTTCAGTATCACCAAGATTTCACCCATAGTTTCAGATAGGTTAAGGCTTAGACAGTGGGATAGTGAGGCTGGTCTTGGCCTGCCTGATCAGTTCTTGAAAAGCCTCCTTTCCTCACCTTTGTCCTCTGGCCTTTTGACAAGCACTAGGTACATCAGTACAGCTAGAAGAAAACTGGAAAGATTGGCTGATACATCAGAGCGTTGTGCTACCACCCAGAGGGACCTTGACAGACTTGAGACATGGGCTGACAGGAATCTCATGAGGTTTAACAAGGGGAATTGTGAAGTCCTACACCTGAGGAAGAATTACCCCACATACCAGTACACAATGGGGGCTGAACAACTGAAAAGCAGCCATGAAGAAAAAGCCCGGAGGTTCTGGTGGACAGTAAGTTGCCACCAATGCACCCTTGCAGCACAGAAGAGCATCAGCATCCTAGGCTGCATTAGGAGAAGGATTGCCACCAGGTTGAGGGGAGTGATCCTTTCCTCAGCACTGGTGAGACATGTCTGAAGTACTGTCCTGGGTGCTAGGCTCCACAGGATAAGAGAGACATGAAGCTACTGAAGAAAGTCCATCAAAGGGACACTAAGATGGCTCAGGGACCATAGCATCTGATATACAAAGGGAGGCTGGGAGAGCTAGGAATATTCAGCCTGGAGAATAAAAGGCTCAGGAGCTGCATTATCAATATCAAACATCTGATGAGGGTAGAAAAGAGGGTAGAGCCAAACTCTTCTCAGTGGTGCCCAGTGACAAGAGGCAGGAAGATCTATTTTAGCAGAAGAAAATAAATCACTCTAAGGTAGTCAAACACTGGAAAAGGTTTCCCAGACATACTGTGAGTTTCTATCCTTGGAGGTGTTCAAAACTTGACTTGAATCATAGAATAGTTTAGGTTGGAAGGGACCTTTAAAGGCCATCTAGTCCATGTCCTGTGCAATGAGCACTGACATCTTCAACTAGATCAGGTAGCTCCGAGCCCCATCCAGCCTGACTTTTGTTTTCTATCCTTTTCCTGCTACATTCTATCAATTTACCAACACTTTTGCTGCATACAGAGCATATGGTTTGGCTAAGATATCTGCTATGTCACTTTTTTCTGTATGACTGTGATTAATTTAGAGCCAAGAAATATGTCCTGATTTTTCCTTCCAATTTGCATTAATTTGCCTTCGTCTGTAAGGAATTAAATCTACCTTCAAGCCACCTACCTTTCTCTGCTCATGCAGAAGTTACTCACAGACTTACCTCACTTGGACTATCTTATCTAAGTCCAGGTCATTTTCAAATCTTGTCTCCTTACAGTGTGTCATGGTTCAGCCCCAGCCAGCAACCATATAGCTGCTCACTCAGTTCAAGCCCAGCGTGATGGGGGAGAGAATTGGAAGGGTAGAAGTGAGAAAACTCAGGGGTTGAGATAAAGACAGTTTGAGAGGTAAAGCAAAAGCTGTGCACTCAAGAGAAGCAAAACCAGGCATTAATTCATTCACCACTTCCTATGGGCATGCAAGTGTTCAGCCATCTCCAGGGAAGCAGGGTTCCATCACATGTAACAGTTACTTGGAAAGACAAATGCTATCACTCTGAAAAATCTCACTGCTCACAAACACACACCCCACCCCCCTTTCTTCTTCCCCCAGCTTTAGATGCTGAGCATGACATCATATGGTATGGAATATCCCTTTGGTCAGCTGGTGACAGCTGTCCTGGCTTTGTCATTTCCCAGCTTCTTGTGCACCCCCAGCCTGCTTGCTGGTGGGGTGAGGAGCAGAAAAGGCCTTGACTCTGTGTAAGCATTGCTCAGCAACAACAAATAATTCTCTGAATTTTCAACACTGTTTTCATCACAAATCCAAAAAACACAGCTCCATGCCAGCTACTATGAAGAAAATTAACCCTATTCCACCAATAACCAGCACATTGTCATTTGTTTTCTAGATCTTTCTTGAAAAGCAGAAATTTTGTCCCTATTTCACAGTTTCTTTGAAATTATCTGAATTAACAGAAGTACGCATGCAGGGCCACAGACACAGTAATTTCCTGTGACAGCCTTTTTCCTGAAGGTAGAGTGAAAGAGAAATAGCAGCACAAATTAATCAATTGTGATTCATTGACAAACCCTATCTTGCTACAGCCTGTAGAGTTTTTGACTCTAGTGTTGGTTTTCTCATGAAGATGAGAATTTTCCCACCCTGTTCCTCAAAACAAGAGGAAGGTCTTTGTCCCCCAGCAGGAGAGAGACTGAGATGTGTGTAAACAACCTCACACAGAATTACGAGAAAGGGTGTCCCTCTCAGAGCTACAAAGTCCACAGGACTATTGTGAATATGGCAGTACTAAATCTAAAGAGACTAATGTTTTATATTGCAATGAGGAGTTGTGGGCACGCGGAAGCTTAGAGACTGATGACAGATGTGCAGAAACAAGAGACAAAGCTGAATGTGAACTGGCCAGGTGATAACAAGAGTATGTAAGGAGGAAGTCTTTACACAGACCTGATCTTTTTATTCCATGTGACAAATAACATATATATATTGCTATTCATGTCTCTAAGATAGTAATTAATTTTAGTGAAGTTTGGTTAGGATTTTTTCAAATTACATAACCTATTTCTGTTATTGGAGCAAATTCTGAAACCTTTTAGACTTCAGCAGAGCAAAGTTACATATCACCGAAGATTATGATAATTGACGCATTGCTAAAAGTTCAGTCACATCTTTCCTTAATTCCTTTACATCTCTGGATGTCTCCATTCCCACCCTGGAGACTTTACTGCTATTTCACTTTACTTCCATTTTCCATTTTGACCTCTCAGACTCTGGCATACATTGTAACTTTGCTAATTGGAAAATAGCAGGTATTTCTCTGTTGTATCAGTGATTAACTTCAGCAAATGTTTTATCAGAGTTAACATGAGAACAGAAAAATTGTAGCATCCAAATACTGCATTCAGTTAACTCTGCCCAAACCTCTTTAGCATCTGGGAATGGAATATGTCTCTGTGTAAGCTGTTTCCCATTGTGGTTTTAAAGGTCTGCAACATTTTTATAGGCTCAAGGACCAAAGTAACTCAAGACTAAACTGTGTTGGCTCACCCTGGGGTAACCCCTATAAATGACAAACAAATCAGCATTTCACAGTTAAAAAACAACACCAAGTGTTCTACAAAATCCCCCAAAAGTTTACTGCAGTGATGCTAACAATGCTAGACATTAAGGCAAGGAATTTCCTTTTTGCATTTCAAGAGAAAAAAGACCACAGCTGTTTCTCAGTGGATTCCCAGCCAAGTTGAAAAGGGCACTGACCAAGCCATGATGTAACACCAAACTCTGTGAACAGTGACTCCCCCAACCAGCATTTCTCTAGAACACTATCCAATCATAATTTTCACCCCACAAAGAAAGTATTTATCTAGTGCACCTCTTGCACTAAAGCCTCACCTAAAAAGGGTGGCAAAGGTCTTTGCTCTTCTACTGGTTGAACTATCTGTAGTAAATATTTATTAACAGATGGGTAGGAATAGGGAAAATCTGTTCCTGAAAATTATGTGCATAACCTTCAGGTACTGGGGAGTGTGAATGATTAAGAAAAAATACCATCTTAGCCTCAACACTCATTATATAATCTATGGTGTGCTTGATTAGTAACTGCAAGGGTAGCAATTTCATATTCCGTGCAAAACGTCAACGTTACTACATAGTCTAAACAGGAAAGGTACAAGCCATGGTCTAGAGGAGCTTTGATGCTGTGACTCACACAATGGGACAGTAATGGAGGCACTGTAAGTGCATATGTGGGCAAAAACATGTGTGCAGGTCACCCTCTGCTCTCCAGTGGGGAGGGAGCTGTGCTCGGTGGCCCAGGCAACATTCTCATTTCCAAGATGCTGGGGAAAACTGGAGGCCATGGGAGGGTCTGAGCAACAGGGGAAGGATACTGGGACAGCTGATAGCATTGGCAAAGGCAACCCCCATCTGCACTGGACTGGCACCAGTGGGAACCCATGGAGAAGCAGCTTACTGGGAGGAGAAAGACCCAGGAAGGAGTGCTGGGACCTGATGGGAGGGGACAACCAGGCTAACCCCTTCTTCAACAGGACAGCGAAGAAAAGATGACATCTGTAATTATTTCTCCTTGTTTACAAGGCAGTGAGAAAATATGACCCTGCTCTTCACAGAATGAATATTTCCCAACAGATTTTCTCCTTTTAGCACATACTCATTTATACAGCCTACATTTTGAAGGATGAAATTATTGCATCACAGTGGGCCACTACAGCCATGCATAAATTACCGGGACTTCTCTTAGCTGTACAGCTAGATTCAAGCTTTTCAAGCCACTTAACCTTACCTCATGCTTATCCTTAACTATTGCATGTAATAGTTTTTACTTCTGCAGCACTGGTCCTCCAGGCACAGGGATTTTTCAAGTGCAGCGGCAGGTGTGTGGCGAGCAGACATGTTTCAGAACTCACTGCAATAAGCCAGTGTGCATAAAAGAGGGAGAAAATAGCCACCTTCATAAAAGAATGGCTGGTTCTGGAAAGGACATTGCCCAGTTGACCAAGTTGTCATTGATAATAGCAAAGCAGCACAGCCATTATAATGTCCACATTTGCACACAGGGAGGGAGGCAAAATGTAAACCAGCCTATATTTGCTGTCTTGAAGGGTTATTTCCAAATGTTCCCTCTCTGCTGCAAGCTAAACAAAACTTGTGTACCTTTGCACTTACTTCAGGTGTTCAATGAGAAGCTTTTGTTTCAAGTACATTAACATTGACTCTCCTTCCTTACTCAAATTACAAAAGATTTTGAGGAGGAAGTGTGTGTTGGTAAACACAGTATCAAAAGCGAAAAGAAAAGAAGTACTTGTGTCTCATGATATCTGCCCTTCCTCTGTGTCCAAAGCACCTAGCTTGCCCAGAACACAGCTTTACGGGGTAGATGGACATTTTTATTGTCTTTCTCATTTATGGTTGTGCTTCTACTTAATTGCCAGCTAGGACCAAACCACAACAATGACGAATGAAGACAGGAGTTTGCAAAAATTTCACATTAGAAACCCACACTTTCTTTTCCTGTGTAAACACTACAGAGGTGGAAAGTGAGTGAGGGAACACTATAAAGACAGGGTTGAAAAAAAGATCTGGAGAGATATTCAAAGAGAAAAATGTCTTCAAGATCTAGCTGGCTATGAATATAAATCTCATTTTTGACAGATCTTGTGAATTCAGAACCTGTTTATGCTGCCCACTGCAGTGCTGAACAGAGATGTCAAAATAGGTATCAGCAGCCGCTCTGGGTACCAGCTGTGATAAAGCTCTGCTAACACAACACAAGCATGGCTATCTGGATCTTCTCAGGCCAACGCAGAGTAGGATCAGAAGACCTCATGCTTGTGCGTGCCTGCCAGTGTAAAGAAAACCCAAGTCACTCAGGTTCTTCAGTCATGATATCCTTCATTTGTGGAAAGCACTATGTATAGATATGTTTGTATACCCAGGAAACATCCAGTAATTCACAAAGCTCTGAAGAAACGGTATTGTTGTTAATATTTAGGTCACCCACTTGAAAACTCAGGTAGAAAACTATGGAATAAAAAGCACTTAGATGAAAAAAAAAGATAAAGCCAAACAAAAACACACTTTCAGGTTCTTGTAATGTATGTCAGAAAAAAAAATGCGCAATTCCAGTGGGGAAAAAACCCATCAGTTTTGTGTCATTTAAGTGACTAACTTGTCACTTTATCGTGAAATTGGATTTTTTTCTGCTTTCTAGTTGCCATCCCTTCTTAGCTACTTACCTTTCCTAAAGTTTACCTTTCCCACAGTTTGTCTATTAATAAACCTTGCTTAGTGACTGATTAGGAGCCACTTTGCCACTGTTCATGTTTCTGGATTTGAAGCTGGGAATCTAAAAGGAATCTACATAGATAATCCCAATTACATTCTACTCCATCCTCATAACCTGTTAAAGATAGAAAGACCACTAGATTAACTCTGTTTGAAAAACAACCTTTGCATAAGTTTTAAAATAATTTTTGTGGGAAATGTTCCTTCCCACATTCACTTCTTAAACTGACAGTGAATATATTCCCCCATGAACTTCCATAGAACAGAAACTTTCAGCCAAAATTAGTGAAATGTTACAAAATGTATTTTCGATACTATTTACTTTACACAAATTAAAGTCACTGTCAAAGGCAAAGGCTGAGAAATATCCAGTCTTTCTTGAAAAAGGTTTTTATTTGTTTCCAGCACTTTGTGTATCAAAAGCATTACCGGGAAAGAGC
>NW_010270764.1:7801-24629 GCF_000690775.1 Eurypyga helias
AGGTTATCAAATGCAAGGGGGCTCCAGACCCAGCCCCGCCCCCCGCCCCCCCCTTGAACAGTACTGTTCAGGGAACCTGAACAGTAGAGAGGTATGAGGAAGATTTGAGACCTTTTATGCTTTTATTTGCTCATTTGCTTTTCAAGTCTCAATCTTTTCAAAAACTGCAACAAAACCCATTTATGCCCACATGTGAACTTTTGTCCTGCATGAACCTGGAAAAAACCCTTCTCACAATTGCCTGTTTCACCCTACTCCTGCTTGAAGATACCTGGCGGAAAACCCTGCAGAAGACAAGCCTGCCCACAGTCCAGTGCAGGACCACTGTGTGCTTCTGCCCATCGGTGAAGTCAGCAAGGCCCCTCCAGCCCTGCTCCGGAGGCAGCACAGCTGGGCATGCCTGGCACTGTCCTTATACCAATACTTACTGCACATTATTAGCATTAACATTGTTTCTAAGTATCTGTGAAAATTAAATATCCAGCTCACATGAATGGCTATACCTGGCCATATCATCACATCTTCTAAATTTTTCAGCCTCAGAGCCCCAAAGAAAAAATTTGACAACAGAGTTTCAGGGATTCCAGCAGGCTGAATCCTCCCTTGAGCTGTCAAACCTTCAGGTGCTGCTGATGAGCAGATAGGAAGCCATCTCTGGATTTAAACATGGCAGACATTTAAGGATACACAACAGTAGCACAGAATAATTTGGCAAAAGAGGGTGGAAGAAATGCTACATCCAATTGAAATGGCAGGAACATTCACAGGTAGGAAGAATGCAATTATGCTGTCTGGAAGCAGGCCAGGATGCCATTCATACTGCAGACTTGGCATTTCTCAAAATGAAATAACAGATGTTTTTGTGAACTTCTGTCAAGCATATGTTTTATTAATTAAATCTGTAACAACTACTCTGCCTTTGGCTCTTCGTTTTTTTTTGCAAATAAATGCAAGAAACCTGAAATGACATTATACATAGATAGATATATGTATGCATATGTATATATACATGTATTTATACACATCCATCTTTTGGTTCAGAACAGATTAATTTTCTGAAGTAGACGAAAGGGGAAAAAATTGCTCCCTGGGGCCTCATGATCATCTCTAGCCTCCAGTTACAAGAGAGACTCCAGACAGACAAAACATGAGAAAATATGCTGGAGGCAGCAATTTAGACTGACAGGGTGATAGACTAGGTGATCATATAGATTTTGCTACTTTTAACCTCTCAGAGGTAGCGAAATACCTACAAGGAGAGGGACGATGTAGGAAAGACAGAGAGGAGGAGAAATGTAACATACCCTGAGCAGAAGCAGGTGTACAGCCCTGCAAAGAGACAAAACCCATTTCCCCACTCTGCAACTGACTTCTGCAAGATGTACCTGGAGAATGGAGGTACACATCACTGTTGCTGAGTGAGGACTTTGTAATAGGTAACACAGAAAAAAACTTCCTCCCTATTCAAAATTCCTCTACCACCACTTCTTTTAAAAACCCTAACAATGTAAAACAGGGGGAAACAGACTTGCTGCACTGCCAGAAAAAAACAAAAACAAACCCCAAAAAATCAACACCCACAGGAGGGTTTTTTATGTATTAATTTTTTTGGCAAGTAGTGAATAAACCACCTACATGGTAGAATATTGGCTTTCTTAGACACTAAGCAACAGAGCTGACCTGTTCCCTTTCTCCAGGACTTGTGTGTTTGTGTGAAATTGAAGTGCTGTGAGACACTATAGCAACAGAAAACTGAAGTCAAATGTCTTAGTATAAATCTCCCTCCAGGTTTCAGTGACTGAAGTAAGTATATTCACTGGTCTTCCTCCAGTGACATTCGAAATTGTAGTGGCTCTGCTGCCCAACATTTCAGTCCCTTCCACTGATCATAGCGGATCATGAAGTTTATCCTTTGTGATGCTATGGTGTTAGGGATGAAAGCAATCTCTGAGGGCAGTAATTCCTTTCACTTGAAAGGAGAATTCTTCAAGCAGCACTAAAAGGGAAAGTCGCCGTAGAATATCCCATGTCCCTGACCTTGCCTCTGCAATTAAGATTTCCGGATTTGCAGAGCAAACTAAAACACTCATTTACATTTTTTTCTCAATGAAGAATGAGCTTTTTTTGAGCCAGAACAAATGAAGCCGGAACATTTATCTTTTTCTCGAGTCTTATTTATACAGGTGTCTAGAAGTTGGACAAGTTCTTTGGTAAATAGAAATAAGTGAATTAAATAGCAGTAACAGTCTTATTCTTTCAGCCAGGGTCATTAGTTTGATTAGGCTTAACATGAACATAAGGGAAAAACAGATATTTTATCTCTAAGCCTCTCAAGCTAGACGGGTTATTGTTGTAACTTGACGTGAACAAATGCAGTAGTATGTCCAAATCCAGTGTTCCCACTTAAAACTGATGTTGAAAAACGGGGAATAGTTCAAAAGAGCTACATGACTCAGTGAACGAATGATCCATAAACCTTGTCTGGTGGTGAGAAACTCGATAAACTCAATCTATCTGCTTTATCTGAAGGCAAAACAAAAGGGAAAAGTCTGCTGATAGCAGATCATTCTGTAGAAAAGCAGAAGGCAGAACACGATTTCAGGATGGGAAGTTCATCATAGTTGCAAAAGACGAAAAATAAACATTTTTGACAGTGAGTGGTTAGCACTGAAGCACCCCTCCAAGGACAGGTTTACCTGGTTCAGTGCAGGAATCCCAGAAGAGCTCAAAGCACACTGGCTCATCTATGTGCCTCAGTGCCAGGCCGGGATGCTCCCTCAGGTGCTGCATTGCATTGACATGACACTGGACTAAGGCTCAGCACCCTGGTTTCTCCTGACTCTCACAGCCTTTCTATCCTTGCTGCTGAGCCTGGTTGGTCCTCAGGGCTGGCACCCTCTCTGCTCAGCTCTTCTTTGCACTGTGCAGGCACAACCTGAAGTTTACAAGTCAAGATGGATGCTCTTTGAAATTGTACCAATACACAAGTCAGTCTGGGGTTTGCATTGAATTATTTTTCAGTTCAATTTTTAAAAGAATTGTTCAGATTATTTCTTGGTTCAAGGTCATTTAAGTTCTCTCATGAACACAGAGTCTTTGACTCACCATCTTTGCTGGATTTAACTAAGGGTTTACCTGGAGGTCATCTAAATCTTTTGCAACTGCCAGTGTCTCTGTAGCAGGGCCAGCATTGCAGGGACATGCATATGGCCACAGTGAGCCAGGGCCCCTGGGCTACACAGTGAGAGCCAGTTCCGACTCTTCCCTCCACTCCCACAGCTTTGTAATGTGGAAAAATCAAGTAGGGCCCCTAGCACTGTGCTGATTTCTATTTGGTTCCCTCCCAAGGTGGTAAAAACTGTTCGGGTCCACCATCAAAAATAAATGCAATCTCCAGCTGTTTGGTGGATGTAGGCCTTGTATCTCTAAACAGGAAGAAAATTTGTTTGGAAACTATTGAGAAATCTAGTTATTTATGCCAGGAAGCCAGGAGGTAGCCCGGCTGAGGGGACAGTGCTTGGTGGGTGTAGGTCCTGTATCTAAACAGGAAGAAAATCTGCCTGGAAACTATTGAGAAACCTAGTTATTTATGCCAGAAAGCCAGGAGGTAGCCCGGCTGAGGAGACAGTGCACGTTCCAACAGACATGGGAGATTTGCAAGATTAACCACAGACTAAATTCTGTGTATACATCTCAGTGTATATAACTAGACTGAAATCATCCATTCATGCTTGTTTTTATCTAAGCAAAGTCAACAGATTAAAATACTCTTAATTCCCAAAGAGTCAGTGCTGGGTTCTAATTATCCTGAGATTGGATGTGGACCTAGTGGTTGTATGAAATATCTCTCTCCCAGATGTGTAGTTTCCTTGGAAGCAGAACTGAAAACAAACTGTTTTAGATGCACAACCATTAAAAAGAAGAGTTTTTTCAGTTAGGTAAGTGCCTGAGACAGATTATGAACCAAAGAATCTTTGAGGTTGGCAAGGACCTCTGGAGATCATCACATCCAACCCCCCGTGCAAAGGAGGGCCAATTAGAGCAGGTTGGTCATCACCATGTCCAGCTGGGTTTTGACTGTCTCTAAGGACTGAGACTCAACAACCTCTCTGGATAATCTGTTTCAGTGTTTGACCACTTTCATGGTTAAAAAATTGTGGGGTTTTGGTTGGTTGATTGGTTGGTTGGTTTGTTTTTTGTTTTGTTTTTTTTTTTTTTCTTAGACTTAAATGGAATTTTCTGTATTTCAGTTAGGGCCTGTTGCTCTTGCCCTTTCACTGGATTCCACTGAGAAGGGTCTGCTTCTGATCAAAGTCAGTAAGGAGATCACCACCAGAAGTATCACCTGGTTTACAGCAGTACTGGAGTAGGCTGGGGACAGCCAAAACACATAAGGGCCCTCACAAGAGACCTGCCTTTTCCCATCACTGACTTGATGGACAAAGCAAATCTCTCTCTCGCAAAGCATTGTGAGACCTGTCCAGTGCCTCATAAATATTACTGTCAGGCAAAGCCTGTGGGAAGAGGTGATGAATTCTCTCAAGACAGCAGATCTAGCTTAGAATAAAATCATAGATTTTGAGCCACCAGCCCTTTTACAGGACTGTTCATTCTCATTGGAACCGGACGTTAGTGGAAGATTTTGTCTCTACTATGCACAGAAATGGCTTAACTCTTACCTGAGTTATTCACTGTAAAAAAATCTACAGCTTTTTCTTTTCAACATAAAATGAGAAAAGTTACTTATTGTAACAAAGCATGAAAGGTGTATTCAAAATAGAATAAAGGCACCAACATGTTATTAATGGAAAAATTATATGTTTGATTAGAATTGCAAGAACTGATTCTGGTTCAGCCCCATGGGCAACCTGAGTTTTCCAAAGCAACACCTGTCCTTGTGAATGTTGGTATATAGCATTTTTGCCTCTGGTGGCTGTGTTAGACTAACGGGATAGTAGGACTTTGTTATGGAATGTAAGACGGAAATCAACAAAAATCACATACATAACTTTTTAGTCTTATTTGACATTGACTATACCACTCGGTTATATGAAATTTCATCTTAGAGGTGTGTTATGCTGGCCCAGTTCTATAGGTCTTGTTCAGGTAAGTGGTATTGATTTCAATGGAAGTTTTGTCTGAACTTGATCTTAAAGCAGAAAGGCTTTAACTCTGAGTATAGGCAACTCAATGCAAAAACGCCTACAGCAGAACAGACACAAGGTTAAATTTCAGTCATGATACATTCATTGGCATGATAACAGGATTTCCTGTTGATATCAGCAAAAATCATCTTCAGATCTGAAGTGCTGGTATTAAGGGGAGTTTAAGCTTAAGAAGAAACATATGTCCTTGAAAGAAGGTGATTCCAGAATCCTATGGTGACTAAGTTTATTCTTTCTTTCTTTAATTTAACTCTGTTTCTTCATACACCTCTCCTGGCCAGACTTAAGACCAGAAATACCAAGTGAGTCATGCCTGTCTTGTAATCTCTCACTAATTCAGATGGTCAATGAAGGGACCTGTCAGCAGAAAACTGTTCAGTCATGTTTGGCATTGCTGACAAACACATCTCAAGACATACCCTGAATGCAATTTCAGTTTAGTTCAGTGAGATGAACTGCATGTAGTGTTGACTCTGGCTTATAGCCTGGAGACACACTGTGTGGACCTCAAAGTTTTGTCCAGTTCAGAGAAGCAGGCAAAGTACAAATTTCTTCAGACTTTTTCAGAATGTACAGATTTTCATGTTGGGGTAGAAATCTCATGATAACAAGTTTACATGGATATGTTTTGACAGTAGTCTAGAAGAAACACAGGAAGGGAACTGTCTACCATGAGCAGTTCAGCATTTCCACTTCCCATCTCCAAAATGGCAAAGATGCACAGAGATAATAAAACGGAGCAGCTGATCTCACTTCTCTGAGTTATAAAAGGTGTGCAAAATAAGAGTTGCCTGTCTTGTTTTACACTGCCAAGACACTGTATCGAAGTTGTTTACAAGAAGCATAAATGCCTGATCTTATCAATTGTTGCCTCAGGCCTGAACATCTTACCTTCAATCAGTTAGGAGCAGAGATTTGGATGCTGGGGTACAGGCCTCCGACTTTAAACAGAATATAGCCATAATCATGACTGGGGATTTCAGGGACAGGAGGACAAGTTAACACAGTAGAGAGAAATTATTACAACAGGCCAAGCAAGCTACAATACTATGTCTATATTCTAATGCTATATTCTAACTTCCGTTAGAAGCCTGACCCTCAAATGAAGAAATGCATAAGGGGGCAGCCCCAGAGCTTAGGTAGCACCTAAGCTATGCAGGAAACATCAAGGTGAGGAACAGAGCATGACACCAATGCTGTGAAAGCAATCGGTACCTAACCCTTTCCATTTGGATTCAGAGCTGTGAGCTGTGGTAGGAGCCCAGATCAGACAGGTCCTTTTCAGCAAACAAACACAAAAAAAGTCTTGGTTGGAGTCTCATGCCTGCTGCCAGCTTTTCTGGTGGCTTAATGCTCTTGCTCTGAGGAGCTCCGTTGAAATCCTACTTTGCCTATGTGAAGTAGCAGTACGGAGCCTGGTTTCTCTCCCCCACTCCTAGCTGCATTTTCTGTTCTGTGTGAGCACCATGGTCTGGTTATTTTGTGCAAGACTCAGTTTAGTAGGCAAGTTTCAAAGACACTGACCAAGGCAGGGAGGATGCCTGGCAGGCAGGGCAAGAGTAGGAGACCTTGCAAGCCACCCTGCAGGACTGGCTGATTGCACATATATCCAGTGTGTGGCGAACACATAAAAACACTGGAAACTTTACTGGGGGAGACAAAAAAGTAGAGGAAATTTGGTTTCTTCTCAAGTTAGGCAGCAGCTGAACAGGAGTGTGAAGGATTAAAATTTTGGACACAGACAATTAGTGTCAGTATCTGTGAATGTAGCTACTGGTGCCTAGGAAGAGATTAATTTAAATCTGCATATCAGACCTACACTAGAAGAAGGCTGCTTTCAGTTCAGAGTAGGATTTAGCAACTGTGCATAGTTAAAGAAATATTAACAGATTGAAAATATTTTTTGAATTATATTTTAATTATACTGGCGATGCTACTGTAGGTATTAATGAGAATGCAAAGCATATGGTTTAGAGCAACAATAAAAAAGGCATGTCTTGTGAGTGAGACGGAGTCATACTGTATCAGTAAAAGTACAAATATGAGTATTTTTGGAGAGTCAGAAAAAGCTTGGATACTTGACACTGACAAAGAAACTAGCTTGTATTAAAATGTAGATTGGGCAAAAGAGGCAAAATTTTTTAGATATCTTACACTCTTTTTTGTGAGCAGATTACAATATAGTGAACTTAATAGTTTTAAGATAAAGTATTCATCAAGTTATTTTTACGTTTTGCACATGATGCTAATCGTGTTTGTATCTTTATGGGACTGAGTACAATGACTTTTTTATTTCCAGAATTCAAGTAATGCTTTTATAAACTTGTCTCATGCTTATTTTTTCATAAAGCTGCACAGAAAGGTCAAAGAAAGGGTTGTCTTCTATATTATGACAGCCCCCAGTGGGTTAAAGAATAAAAGTGGTTTATAAATAAAAGCCTCTTTCATCTGTTCTTTGATCCCCTCCATAACAAAACCTCCTTGCAAGTATTTTGCTTGACATAGTCATCATTTCTTATTAGTTTCAAAATATCTGCAAGACAATGTCTTGATCTTCAGCTATGGGTGCACTCTGCTAGGAACAGAGAAAGGGGGTTTATTGTGCAGGGAGGGAAAATGCCACACACTTTTTCTGTCCACGGTTTTTGGCTTCCTGACCCTTGATAAACTGGGCTGGTGATTAGACCCCATACATTTCAGGGCAGTTCCATAGCTGGAACCAGCTGGAATTACCTCCAAAGGTTATGTGTCTTAGCCACATCCTTCATCCCTGACTGAGCTTCCAACCTGCCTTTGTGCCAAGAGCCATGCAAATAAAAGTTATTCAGGGCAGCCCTGGATATTTGTGCTGGGTAATTTAAGAAGTTCATGCCACCAGCTGTCCCCCCAGCCTCTCAGGCAGAAAGAATGAGAGGTACATCACATCCACAACTTTGCCTCCATACTCCCCTGCTCTGTTTTGGATCTAGCCTGAAACCTGTGGTGGCATGTTATGCCCCATGGAGAATGGCAGCAGGTTGAGAAGGTGACCCACTGACCATTCCCAAACTCCAGCAGGGACGTGGGGTAGATGGCCAAACAGGGCAAAATTGCACATAGGGCTTTGTGGGTCCCCGACATACAGGCAGAGTGGGCTCCAAGGATGAAGCCAACAGTTTCAGACCCTCATTTCTGTGGGCTGGCAATAAAAGGGCCTTTGAAACGAGGAGAAACATATCTCTTTTAGAACTCTAACTGGGCTATGTGAAAGAGAATGAATTAATCTCACACACTGAAATAGATGAAAATAGAGGTATTTTTAAAGGACCACATTTAACCCCATCACTAAATTATTTTTCACATTTAGCATTAAAAATTTTAATCTGCTTGAAGATTGTTTCTTACCCTTAAACTGTGTGGGGTTTTTTTTAGTCCCTTTTCTCTTATAAAATTAAAGTTTACAAATATATCATTAATTTTCATTTATTAAAAACAGTTTCCCTGCATAAAAGTAATTCCAGCTGATCATTAAAAATATACTTTAAGAGTCAAAGAAAATCTATTGATTGCATAGAATTTGAATGACAAGAAATATGTTTTTAATTATTGTTATTTTATTAACAGACAAGCACTATCTTATTAAATCTAAATTGGATGTGCACTGAGGAACACTAATGCAAACCATTCCAAGACAAAAATTAAATACACGTTGGTACATAATAAAGCCCTCATGTACAATGGAGGTGGCTTACACAAAGGTCTTTCAACTTTTGAACAGAACAACATGCAAGTATTTGTCTGTCCGAGTTCACAATGAGGTCCGTAGCATAAAGTATATTACTTAAAAGAGCCCAATCCATTTTCTGTTGGGATCATATGTTTGTGTAACTCCATTAACTTCCAGGCTACTGCTTCCAATTTATAACAGTTCAAAAAAAGATTTGGGCTGGAAAAGCTGAAACCATTCAACTAAAAAGTAGTAGGGTAGACATAAACTTTCAAACATTGACCCCAAAAACCCATTTCAATGCAATTAAATTCCTATGTACAGCAGAATGTTACTTGTTTTGATTTCCCTTTCCTTCCCTCCCCAGGCAGCTGTTTGGTCACCACTGGGAGTCAGAACAGCTGGAGATGGTCATGGTCAGCATCATGGACCAAAGTTCGTGGTCTTGACCCTGATGGTATTTGGCTGCAACCTAGGTTTCCAGTACACAGCTAAGTCTTCTTCCTCTTACATTTGTTTTTGGTTCAACAACATAATAAGCCTATTGGAAGCAGCCCAGGCCTATTCCAGCTGTTCCTTCTGATACTCTCATGCCAATAAGCAGACTCTCTAATCCTGTCTTTCACCAAAATACCTAGCAAAGCTGCAATACCCACATATGTGTTGCAGGTTCCTTTGTTTTGAGCAGTGACAGTTGCTTGGGTTTTCAGTGTAACTTGTCTGTTGCTTTGCTCATCTGGTTCCAGAAAAAAAAAAAGCATATTTTGCTATTCTTTAATGAAGGGAGGTTATTAGATCACTGCTCTGAGCACAAATCCCTCAACCTACAGCAACAGTGGGTTTGTCCAATACATATGGGAATACCAAAAAAGAATTTCCTGTATTTACTTGGAATAAAGTAGTTTCTGTCACAAGTCTTAAGGATGTGAACACTGTTTAGAGTGAGAACAGCTGACAGCTCTTCACAGTTTAGCAAACCTGCTCAGCCACTCCTCTGGCAACTTTTTCTCTTGCTGCCTAGGAAGCTGAGGAGTTACTGCTGTGGCAGGCCAAAGCTGTTGTCACATCTTGACATTGTTGGGAAGGTGACACAGGCACAGTGTGTTCCCCTGACTTCTTTTCCAAGTGCCAATTCTGATTCACGGTCTGGAAACTGGGAGACACTGCATAATGTATGGGAGAATTCCCTGATTATGGTCCATAGCCTACATTTTCCAAGACATTTAGAGAATTAGTCTTTTTTAATATCTTTATTCTTTAGCCATTTTTTGAGAAAAAAAACAATTATTACACAAAATAAGCCAAATCACAACGATTTCATGCTGGAAAGCATACTGTGAAATCAGTGAGAGCTTTTCCCAAGGCTCAGAGGGTTTGCCTTAAAATAGAAAAAGAGGAGCATGAAGTAACAAATCTTCCAAGATGCCAGTTGACTGTCTAAGGCAGCATAATAAGCAAATTTTCTCTAGAATTGCTCTAGGTTAGTAACTTAGAAGAGGTTCTGTAGCTTGTGTGATACTTGCATACAATTGGCTTTTCTATCTTAAAAAAACCCCACAAACCATTCAGTGATCACTGACCAAAAAACCTCAGTTCAAAGATGAGTATGCTAAAATGATCAACACTGAGGAAACCAAGTCATTTTGTTGGTGGTGGTGGTGGCCTTCACACCATACCTGAACAATACGCCAGGCACAGATGATACTCTATACAAATCTGAATCCCCAAAGTCTATACTTTGAGATGACTTGGACTGCCTGCCTGAGCTGAAGGCACTGAAGTTCTTTGCAGAAGGTATTCCACCAGTAATTACAGCGCTTAGTTTAGCTACTGAGGTTAAAGCTGATAAAGTTTCTAGCAATTTGCATAAAAAGTCTTATTATAAATACAGAGTTAGACTCCTTTGCCATTAGCTAACAAAAACTCTCCCAGACCTACAATGTTCTGGTCTCATAGAATAAGCATTTTCCAATATCAAGAACACTTTCAGCTAAGGGAAAACAGCTTTTCAAATTTTGTTTGTATTTTGCTGTGTTGGGAGTGCAGTTCAGTCGAGGACTTACCATGCTCAGAGAAAGAACCAGGGACATAAGAGATCAGGTCTGCATGTAATTAAATGTGTGTCCACTTCAATTTAATGAAACAACTACTATCAACAAATGAACCACTACTATAAACATTATTAGAGTCCTAAGGTGGGTTTACACTAGGATGAGGTAGCTATAAAGGGAAGCTATGTAGCTAAACTGCTCTAGCATACGTACGCTTGAAACATTCTCAGAAGAGCCAGTTAAACTGATTACTGTTATGCAGAGGCCAATGTCAGTGTTCTGAAATGTCACTTTGTATGAAGTATCCCTCTGTCAGGCTCCACGTGAACAATGAATGAAGCACAGTCCCAGAGCTGTCCAAGTCCCGGAGGCTGACCAAGATAAAGAAACCTTGAGAAGAAGACAGACACAACAAAAAACCCGCCAGAGTTCAAGTTGCAAACCCACGGAAGGCTATTCAAGCCATGGACTCTTCAGTCTGTGTGTTCAGTAACTTCATTAGCTTAACAAATCTTAAAAAATCAGCATATTGCAGCTGAGCTGTGGTAACCAACAGCTCCTGGGAAGCACACAGGAAAACACAGAATCTCCACCTTAGTGCATGCATCTGCAAGTGATGGGTGGCAGTTGGGAAGAAGGCAGCTGGCCACTATCTTTGTTGGTGATAACAGTGGGGGCCAAGGCACATCATGTTTTCAGCACCGTTGGTTTCAGGCAGAAAAAGGCAACTATGAAACCCTAGTCCAGAAATCTCAGAAGTACTGAAGTGAAATAAAGGAACACATTGAGGTCACAGAGTCAATCTTGCAAATCTAGGGCTGCAGGGTTGGATTTCCAGGCTCGATTTCCCTTCATTTCAGGGCTGCAGCCCTGAAAAATGAATAGGTGGCAATTGGGAACAGGACAATTCAAATCAAAGCTCACAGAGAACCCAGTCTTAGATCTGATAACACAACAGAAGACCATGATCACAGACATTGGACAGGCTTGGTGCTGCAAGGCTGAAGCTAAACAAATGCAGATGACAAGATGGTGTCATGCAAAGGACATGGATGGGGGAGAATGAACCCAGCAAAGATCATAATAATGCTATCGCCATCACTCCGTAATTGCTTGAACAAAGAAAGAAGGGGTGTGATGATTTCCTGGAACTGTGCTTCACACTGAGAAATCTAACATTGCTGTCTGAACCAGCAGCCTTGGAGCATGACTGCTTAAAAACATTCAAAGAACAACAGATGCAAACCTTAAGAGCGCGCTTGAGAAACTGCAGGATTTAATTAAAGAGGCCCCAGTCCTGGAATACTATGACAATAAGTACAAAAGTAACTTGTTCATGGATGCATCCCAGGACAGCACTGGCACAATACTTTTTCAATAATACAGTTGAAGCTGGAGACAAGTGGCCAGTGCATCATGGCCACTATCAAAATCTGAATGTAAATATGCCGAAAGAATGAAGGAGGCTTTGGCTACAAGCCACTGCTTTAAAAAAAATTCCTTTATTTATGGGACACCGCTGTTAGCTGAAACTGACCATAAACCACATACAGCTATTGCCAAGACTGGCCTGATAAATACCTCCTGGAGAACACAGAGGATATTTTTTTTTCAGCTACAAATGTGCGTTTTACAAATTGAGTAAGCCTGGGTGAGATTTGGTGGTTGCAGGCAAACTCTTGATCATTTTATAAAACTTCGAGACATTGATCACCTATGTGCCAAGAATCCTAAAAACCAACCAAACCCCCTCTCCACTTTCAGGCAAAATGTGGACTCTGACTGCCAGTATCACTAATGAGTTAGAGATAATGGGAAAAGTAATTCAGGCTTTGGCACAAAGCTGCCAGTGCCATTTTGTAGCCCCTTACTGTACCTTGGCATTGAGGTCTGAATATTACACGTAAATTTTTCAAGAAGCCTGGATGGAGAATCCCTGATGTATTAAAAAGAGGTATATGAAAGCCATTAAGGGATGAGAATTCTCAAAGACCAGAGGCTGTTGAGAAAACAGCAGTGATTTTAAATATTATTTTAAAACTTTGCTTACGCCAGCAATACAACGCCACCCAAAAGAACCCATGAATACAGCAAAGAAAAAGAAGCACATGTAAATCTTCTTGTAACTTTTATTTATTACATTAATAATAATTAAAATGTGTTATTATTGTTGTTGTTGTTGCTATTGTTGCTACTATTTCCCCATCATGGCCTTCCCAGCATTTACTGCAGCCAAACAGACAACCATATACTCCATATTAATTTTAACTAACATGACATACCAAGCACACTAACATCGGACAACAGGCCACAGTGCAGTGGGTATTACTGAAAGCATTTTGCACTGAAATACAGATTTAGGTTTATCACCACTAATCCCTAGTACTGTCAGACTTTCAAGGCTAATGGAAAAGTAGCAGAATAATACAGTGCTGCCTGTAAAATAAAAGACTGGGAGGGGGAGACTGATCCCCACTTAGCACCAGTGTAGGTAGCTGTGGGGAACTGGTCTCTTGCAAGGGCAAGCTGGAGAATGCCATGTTTCAGAGAGGCTCATGTTGCACAAGCCCTTGTTCACACTCAGGACGGTGGCTAACAGAGCTCCAAACTCCCTATTTATCAGTAATCCCTAAACGCTTACCATGTAGACAATTTCTGTAGTGTCATGAACATGTGCACATTTACTGCTGTGGTTGCCAAACAACAAATATAAGTGTGCTACAGAATGTCAGAAGAATAGTTTATCTGCTTCAATAGTTTATCTCCTTCAGTGTATTTGCTGAGATGGAAAAACTGTTTAAAATCTTGCTGACAATTTCTACATGAAGAACCATGCCCAGTGAAGACAGTCTTTATGGGATACCTTTTGAAGATGTCAGTTAATTCCTAGTTAGCATACCTAATGATTTTTACCATTGCTGCTCCTAAAGTTCCATCATTACTCAAACGTCTGTTTTCATATTTAAAATGAACATTTTAACCCTCACTGAAGAAAAACTTGAAAATATTAAGCCCAATGCCAAAACCAAGGAAGATCCAGAACACCATCTTTCTAACCTCTTTGGGGATGGCAAGGGATCTTGGATTTTTTGTTGGTTTTTTTTTTTTTTATCATAAGAAAGAAGTGGCATTTCAGAATTCTTAACTATTAGAAATCAGAAGCATATTCCCTCTGAGCATTAGGGTGAACATGGCAGCGTTTATTTAAAGTCTGATCCTAGGCACCAGGTTGCGGAGGGACAAGTGCAGGGTAACTTCAGCAACTTCACAGGGAGACCTCGGTGCAAGCTTGGGGCTGGTTTGGTTGATGGTTTAGCACATCCTTGAAGGTCTGATAAAAGCTGCCTGTAGAAAAACAGTGGGCAAATATGTCTTCAGGGAGAGCTGGATGCTCTCCCTCCTTTGTTTTGTTTTTGTGAGTGTGAAGGAAAGGAAGTGTTTAAGATATGTTTTGTAATCATGAAGCTGCAAAATGCAGCTCATCTGGAGAGAGTACCTTCTCAATTATTTATATAAAGGAATGTGGAGAGTAGATGTGCTATTCTTACCCATTCTGCACTTAGTTTACTCAAAGATACAGACTTTGACCTCAAATAAGATTGGGCATTGCTGTCATTCATTAACACATGAATATCTGAGACTAGCACACAAAACTAATTGCAAAATTGACCAAGTTTTGTAAAAATCTCATAAGGCTCCCTGGTCTCATATTGAGAGTTGAGGAAAATGGACAATGGACTTCTGTCCATCTGCAGGAAATGATGACAAAATGAAAGTTAACAACTCATGCACATCAGAGGTAAGCGGGAGGCTTGAGACTGCTTCAGCCCTAAGCGGAGTGAGAGGAACGCCAAGCTGCACTGCAGCACACCAGTAAGCAAGTTGTGTGTAGATGTTTATGCCTCGAATCCCCCACATCACTGTTATGAAGAAATAGGAAAATACCAAATGGAGATGCAAGAGTTGTTTGCATTTACCGTGGGTCAAATTTGTCTCTGGTGCAACTTGAGAACACTGTGGAGTTTTTCTTTGTTGTTACTGCTAACACATAAAATTCAGAAATGGTTTTTGTTGGTATTTCCTTGGGAAGAATTTATCTGCTGGCAACAATTCAAAAGTTAAGGAAGACTTATACACTAGAGTCCCATTTTGTATTCCTTGGGTAGAATCCCAAATTCCCTCCACTTTCACCTCCAAGGAGTCATTAGCATTTATCAGGTAAATAATCTGTAAAAGGGAGATTATACCCCTATAAATCCATTTTAATTACATTGATTTCAAAAGTGTTACTGAAGATTTATACCCATGTAACTGAGCTCACAGTTGGTTAGCTTTCTAAGGAAGACTCTAAATATTTCCTCAAGAGAAAACAGCTCTTACCATGTGCTATTTTTTTCTGATCTACATGTCCTCACCTTCCGTCATAATGAAGTATTTTATATAAATATAACATGAGGTAATGACACTAACTGAGAAGGAAAATAAATTCACACTAGAATATCAAGCTGAAGCCTTCCCACCTGCTTTTTATTAACACAGACCACCATCCTAACATTATTCAGCATCATATTCTTATTTACTTCAGCCCATCTATTCCCTCTTTGCCTTGCCCACTCGACAAAAACATCAATTCTCCATGTGTTTTATCACCAGGCATGTAAGTTCCAACCAGCATCTTCACAGACTCTTCAGACTAAATTCTTTTAGCCAAAGTGCATTCATCAGCTATTTTTTGTTGCATGCCCAGACACTACCACACACTACTGTGACGAGGAACTATTTTGAAGCGTCAGCTCAGCCTTCACTGAAGCTAGGCTGAAGCCTGTGATGTACTGTGGATACTGCTTCGGAAAGGCTTGCAGGAGTCCCAGCTGCAGACCCTAGAGCACTTTGTGCCACTGGTCTATGGACGGATCAGCAGCCTCACCTAAAGTGCCAAAATACTTAAAAGTACAAGCACAGAAGAAAAAACTCACATCATCTTAGAGAAAAGTAAATGTTGGAGAAGGCTAAGAGAAAGAGAAGAACATGATCAGGTACACCAAACATCTGCACAACCAGACAGTTCCAGACTGTCATCAGCTGTTCACGATATACATTTTTCTTCCTCTTCTTGTATCCTAGTTGAAGTATTATTAGGTACTAATTTTATCATACATGTCACTGATTAAAAAAAAAAAAATCAACAAAAAACCCCAACCCAAAACAAAAAAACCCAACCAAACTCCAAAAAAACTCATTTTAATTTCAGCAAAGTAGATGGGGAAAAACATTGGCAAAAATGTTTCCGTCTTTGACAAGACTCGCTGCTTGCAGAGATAGATCCCAAGGCAGCGAGTGGAGGGCATTATATATTGCATGTCTTCGTCATCCTGATCAGTCAGGGAGAAGACTGGTTACATACCACTGATAGATCTCAGGTGCAAGTGCCACCTAGGGGATAAGAGCAGACAGTCCCCAGAGGATTGAGAGAGGTGGCATGATCAATGCTTTTAACAAGATGTCTGTTGCCCAAATCAACCTGTAGCCCTTACTGTCACAAGGCAGCAGGTTTACTGGTTAAACACAGAATCATAGAATTGTTTATCATAGAATCACAGAATGGTTTGGGTTGGAAGAGAACCAAAAGATCATCTAGTTCCAAACCCTCTGCCATGGGCAGGGACAGCCTCCACTAGACCAGGTTGCTCAAAGCCTCATCCAGTCTGGCCTTGAACACTTCCAGGGATGGGGCATCCACAGCTTCTCTGGGCAACCTGGTCCAGTGCCTCACCACCCTCTCCGTGAAGAATTTCTTCCTGATATCTAATCTAAATCTACCCACTTCCAATTAAAACCTGCTACCCCTTGTCATGTCACTATAGACCCTTGTAGAAAGGGACCCCCAGTTTCCTTGTAGGCCCTTC
>NW_010270765.1:0-4487 GCF_000690775.1 Eurypyga helias
CCAGGACACAGGAGGTATTGGGATGGGTTGCGCTGGAAAGGAGGAGGAGGTTGGTTGCTAGAGCCAGGCCTCTGGCTTGCCACAGATTCCACAATTAATGATTACTGTATAAAGCCCTGATGGGAGAAAAGTCTGATTGAGCCTCATGTGTTTTAGCTACGCAGGTTGGCTACTGGGCTAGTGACTTTAGGAAATCACGGCAGAATCAGAATTTCAGGCGATACATCATATAAGGAGAGGAAGTTTTAATGAGGACTAATGATGGATTTGGTATGGAGCAAATGGTGTGTCTTTCCAGGTGCTGTAATTCATTCTCAAAACGCACACCCATAGCTACTTCCCAGTAGCCCAAACTGGAAGTCAGTTATAGAATTTTGTTTAAATAAAGACTGTCTTCCTGAAATTGAATGCGACGGAGACAAAATGTTGATACAAATAATCAGTTAATGTATACTGAAGCCTGTGGAAGGAATACAGGAATGAGCCTTATGTTTTTTGTTCTGTAAGGAATGCTTTTATCATAGAATCATAGAATGGTTTGGGTTGGAATGAACCTTAAAGATCATCCAGTTCCAACCCCCCTGCCATGGGCAGGGACACCTTCCACCAGACCAGGTTGCTCCAAGCCTCATCCAGCCTGGCCTTGGACACTCCCAGGGATGGGGCATCCACAGCTTCTCTGGGCAACCTGTCCGAGTGCTCCCCACCCTCTCCGGGAAGAATTCCTTCCTGATGTCCAATCTCAATCTCCCCGCTTTCAGTTTAAACCTGTTCATATACTGGCTAATTGCTTTTAAATCTTACAGATAAATGGACTACAAGAAAATTACGAATGAAGTTTCAGAAAAGATTCTGTCATACAGTCAAGATACTTCAGGCTGGAGAGTCATAAAAGTTTCAGTAAGAAAATATTAGTTAATGTTGTTTAGAAAGTTATGTTCATTAAATACATTTTGTTGCAAAAAGCGTTTAAAACTGTTTTCCTGTAAAAAATTAGTTGACAACTCTTTATCAACCGCTAAGTTTTTATTTTTCCTTTTTCTACTTTGAGAAAAATGTTACAGTTTCTTCAAAGCCTTCAAAAGAGTATGCAGGAAATATGTAAGTATTTACATTTTGTTTGTCGTTGTAATGAATAGGAACATTGTTTTGAACAGTGACACCCAAGATTTCAAGGGGAGGGTTGACCATGGTCTGTCTTTCATCCAAGTGCTAAGTTTAGTTTTGTGTTTGTTTTGGTCTGTTTCTCCAGATCCTGTGCTGTAGTCACACAGGGTCAGCAATAGGGCTGGAATACAAGAGGTTTCCCAAACAAGTTGCGAATGTGCTGTGAAAATTAATTGCTATATAACACTTGCTAGTATGGCAGAAGTACAGAGTCACAGTTTTGGCCTGAAGTCAGTGATTCTATTCAAGCCATTACATCTTACCAGCTGGGCTTTGCTTTTCACCCCCTCATACTTGTGAAATGACCGATACTCCTACGTGCGGACGTGCTTACGCGCTCACTCTACCTTATCTGTCCTTTGAACCTTTTTCTTTCTGGCACCTGAAACTGAAGTAACTGTACTGAGAATAAGAAGGTCATATAAACTCAGGACCAGTGACTTCATCTGTCCCTCATCTCTTGAGCGATGTACTCTGTGGTGTTAAGCTAGGTTTGGCCCGAAGGGTGGAGTTAGGCGAGGCAGACTAAGCTGATCTCGCAGTTTGCTGTCACTGATGGCTCTATCTGTACTTTCCTTTCCCCACCGCTCTCCTGGGTCTGCCATACTGCTGCTCATTTATGGTGGCTGTGACATTCGGCTGATTGTTTACCAAGCTGATTCAGCCCTTGAAACCAGGGGAAAGAAAAACAGTCTCACGAAAAGCAGAGGAAAAGAGGATGCTTGCAACATGTCCTTAGCTTCTTTCTCTCTCTTTTATTTATTTTTTTCTTTTTTAATGCCGTATGGGTATTAAATGCCAACCTGGACAGGCGGTAGAGATTTGCTGTCAGTGTGATGAGATGTTTGTGATTAGTGGTGTTCTAAATCCAAATGTCTTGCTTGGTTTTCTAATTAGTTTTGAAGCTTTGAGCAAAGAAGGTATTAATTACAGAAGACAGTGCTGTATCACGAGCATTACAGAGGAATTACTCTGCAGTATTATAATGGAAAATAGCTGTTATATTTCATTAGAATATGTTAAAAGTACTGTTATCTAAATAAGAATTTGCATACTTTGTATGTGACATTACAGTTGTATTTCAGTTCAGGTGGATGTGAGGGAGTGAGAGTGGTTTAGAATTCATAAGAACGTGCCTGACATTTCTGTGAGGGAAGAAGAATATGCTGTAGTCTCAGACAGGCACAAAGCCATTTTCAGTTGTACGCAGATCTGTATAGGGGAAGTCCTTCGCACGTAGGAGAAGCATCATCGTGATTTCTGCCATTTGGTACAGGGAGCCAGAGTCTTTCATTCATTTATTTTTGTGCAAATCTTTGTCAGGTTAACAAGCAGTACTGGTCCCGAGCATGTCTGTTGTGAAGGAATACTAACTGTTTGTAGGAGCAAAAGTAGAACTGTTCCCATTTTCAGTTTGACATTGTGTATTTACTAACCGCATGTCACGAATGCCAGTTTCCTTTTTAATTGTCAGGAGCATTAACAGTTTGCTTTACTTGCTACAAGAAATCTGTATGGGTTCTGTTAGTGAAAAGCAATAGAGATCTTTGCTTCAGTCAGGTGAAATATTTTCAGCAGAGGTCAGGGATGCATTAAGGTGATTGTGCAAGGCCGAATAGGATGTTGTTTGGAATTCTGTCACCTAAGCCCAGGAAAGACAATGAGGTATGTATTTCAGTTTGTCTAAGGTAGGGAGACTACATGTGGTGATCCAGTCGGTCTTTTCCAGGCTTATTTCCTCTTTTTGTTCCAAGTAATCCACTGTAAAAAGTGGAAGCTGAGATTTTTCACAAGCGTACCCTTCCTTTTATTGTAGCAACTGTGTCTTTCAGAGGCCTTGCCTAGAAGAAGTTCTGCTGATTAAGGACTTACTCTGAGTTTAGGAGAGAAGTTATTACAGGATGCAGGTGAGAGGTGCTTAGGAGATTGGTAAACATAAGTTTGTGGGAGTTATGGAAACAGAGGCTGTATCCAAATATTAACATGCTGGTTTTAACTGGTCCTGCCATAGCTTACGTTTGCTGTTTTTGAGTAGGCATTGAAATGTTTTCCGTCACCATGGGACCAGCTGTAGTCAGTGGAGAAGCGAGTAGTTGTATACGCCCACACTGCGCTCACTCCACCAAAGCAATAAATGGTGACGAGTGAAGAAACAGACACGTCATTTTACAGGGCCTCTGTGTTTGGGCTTGGACTTGGCTATCTTTGCCCTTTCTGACCTACACTCCTGCATCACCAGGGTCTGTAAACCTGACTTCATGTCTCTTGAACTGTTTGCAAGCATAGTCTCCTTTGAACTCTTCTGGTGTCACGCAGCATCCTTCACCTTTGCATTTTATCGATGTCTGTGAGTTATTACTGCAGTGAATCACAGTTTCTCCAGGAACTAGGTGTGAGAACTACCAGTGCTAGTGAGCAGTTCCCAGCATTACAGGAGTTTCCTATTTCCTCCTTGTGAGAGGCCCCTCTTCCCCCCTGTGAACTTTCCCTTGAACTCCTCAGAAGATTATGAACTAAACCTGGAGAAGTGCCAGAATGTACGAGTTCATAACTAAGAGATCAGCAATCAGTGTCAAAATGGATTGAACATATCTATATTGAAAAATAAATTAATAGATTAATTGCATACATTTAAATTAGCAGGTTCCTGTCTAGTAGCTCACAAATAATTCATTTTGAATGTGTGGTGTCAAGAATGTAATGGTCTCAAGAATCAGTTACAGAATAACAATTTTTATTATGACTTGAATTTTAATCAATCCATCAAGTGCAATTACATTTGTGTGCTTTACCTCATTATAGCCTGGCATCCCCAATTGCTAGGTGCTCATTATTGCGTAACTTAGTTTTCCAGTTCATAAATGTGAATTCAATATCTGTTTTTCCCACAATCTAGATACCGTGGAGAAGGGATAATTAAGGAAGTCCCTAGTAAAATTATTCCTTTTATGTACCTTCCTGAATATCGAAGCAAATGGGACAAAGCATTGCAATCTTACAAGCTGTTGGAAAGGATTGACCAGGTAATACGATAATTTCATACAAAGATGTTATTTTAACTCTTTCTGCATGAATTATGTTGACTAAAAAGCCCTCTACTGGGATAAAGAAAGCTCTCAGTGCAAAGTACATTCTGGGTTGGTAGAAACTTCTAAATCTGCTGCTTATGTGAAATGGGTATGAAATGTATCCCTCCTCTTAGGAGTTAAATATTTATTATGAATTAAATGTCCTCAAGCCTGCCAAGAATTCAGTCCAAGGAAGACGAGCGAAGTCTCTGTCAGGAGTAGGGCAAGACACAATGGCAACACAATGTAGGG
>NW_010270765.1:4518-9461 GCF_000690775.1 Eurypyga helias
CTTGTGCGTGGTTTATACAAATTTAAAAAATCACCACAGTCAGGGGCAGCCTGGAAATCTGTTCTCTGCTGTACTAGTGCCATGAAATATTGTATGTCCAGAATTCCTGTTGCCTGGGGCTTTGTCTCAGGCACTCTGGAAACCCAGAACTCGGAATTTGTATGAAGAATGTCAGTTCTGTGTCAGCTGGCTTTGATCTAACCACTCGGGAGAGGCGGCCTATATGGAGGGAGGTCTCGTAACATACTACACATGTATGAGTGATTCAGGTGTGTAGAAGTACCGCGTACACCAGCGTGGGGGTGGAAAATCCTCCCCTTCTTGACTTCCCTGAACCTTTCTCTCACTTGCCTCTGCTCAGAGCTGCTAGATTTGGTCACATGTTAGGATGTAGAGGTACATCCAACCGTATCCTGCTTTTTTGGGGAACTGATTTAGTTAAACAGATTATACATCTTTTTCCTAGAACACAACGTGAAATCTAGCTTGTATATTTTTAAGGCAAACAGACTTTCCGGCTCCACTAAATGTAGATACCAGATATGCACATTTTGAGTTTTTCTACACGGAAACTATACTCGTGCCTCAAATCTAGGCCGCCGGGGAATGGCAGCGAATCCCACCCTATCTTACTCTAAGATCCCTTTCGTGGCCGTCATGTCAGTTCAGCCCTAACTGTCATCTAACGCTAAAAATAGGAATCCTTTTGTGCCACATTCTCATTATTCGACATGTAATGCTGCTTTGCCAATTAAATAAAACTAAGCTTAACACATTAATTAAAAAAATTACTTTTACTTGTAGGACACTGGTATATACCACAGTGTAACACATAGTTATGGCATGGGTCTGATTTCATCAAGAGATTTTGTTGACCTGCTGCATGTTAAACCATATCCTGGTGATATCCTTACAACTAACTGTAAGTTGCATGTAACTGCTGCATGTTTTCACATTTTGGCTGCATTCTGGGAATCCTAAGGTGGAAATCCTAATCGCAGCATAAAGTACCTTGCTCCGTGTTAACATCAGTAAGATAAAATAAACAGTCCCCTCCTGTTTGTGCCCAAAACAAAGCTATCGGGTTTTTTTAACACTGAAAGTATCAAAATTTGTGAAAATGCTGTGTTCTTTGTTTAGTCTCCTATTATGCCTCTATTTGACAAATAAAAAAATACCACAGTAGTATGAGGAAGCTAGAATTTATTATTTTACTACGTAAGTTCAGTGTTATATTTAATAACACTTTTCTGTACTTAGGTGGCTTCCTGACCACGTGCTGCTTGCCTAACGTGCTCTTCTCAGAGTGAACTTGCTAGTTTGCCCCCTGTTTGATTCTTTCTCTGTAAACTGACACACAATGTAAAACGATTACTATGACAACTATATGGCCTGCCAGGAAAATATCTCACTGCTACTTCATTTCTGTGCTCATCTTTTTCCTCTGTGTGGATCTCAGTGCATGGCAGAAAACAACATTGTTCATCTTGGAACTTTACTGACCCATCAGTGTTTTTCAGGCCATACTCGTAAAATACTTTTATTATGCAAAAGTAATAGATCACTAAACAGAACAACCCCTCCCTACTACTACTGTGAATGTACGAAGCAGTTTCCTCATCTGCTCTGCAACTGTGTTTGCCAATTAACGACATCTGCTGACAAACTGACTTCTTTGTCCGGCACCAAGCCACACCTCAGCACTTAGGTAGGCGTAATCACGTCTCAAGGATAATACGCTTGGGTGTACCTGCCCAAACATCTCTAGGAAGCTTTACGTGCGTTGAATTATTTGCACGAGTATTTACTGTCCTTTAGGTGTTTTGTGTACGGAATGGAACTGCTAACCAGATCAGTGACCATGCTGCGAGATCTCGTACTGCCCTGTAGTAGTTGGCTTGGTTTTACACGGTATTTTTGAGTTGTGTGATTGACATATATAAACATACTTTGATTTTGCTTTTCGTGTGTGGTGCCTTCCAGCTGTCAGTGTGGAATACTCCAACTGCCCTCCAACTCCCTCTTGTGTCCGAGGCTACAACAATCCCTGTGGATATGTGTGTTCACCTCTGCCTGAGTAAGTATTCAACGCCGCGTTGTGCTGGCACCTTTGGTTACTCAGTTGTCTTCTCTGTACAAAGCCTAACATCTACTGAACCACACAGCTTTTTTTTTTAATTTTTAAAATTTTATTTATACTGTTTTATTCTGGAGAAATGTTACAGTTTTGTGACTCGGACTGTCCTTTGAAACAATTGAAACCTCCACTTTTCCATATTAGTGATTTGGACAGGGATGGACTATAAACTGTAAACATTTGCACATCTCAGTAAGTTTCGCAGGAACAGCAACGGGTGTCATCTGAAGGATTTTGCTTCTTTCACCACAGGAATCCAGAGCATTCTAAGCTAGTTGTATTTATTCAGCCACAACTTGGAGGAATGCTTCCCTGTTCTGTAGTGGAGACAGTATTACCTACTACTCTCATAAACCTAATCACCGAAACAAGAGCTGGACTAAAAAGCTTGGAAGACCGTAATTAAGTGTAAGTGGAATATAATAAGCACTTAAGTCATGTGCATCTTTCCCTTGGATTCATTTTAAAAGCAGACGATGAAGTTTAATTGCGGTTAATGTGGAAATGTGTAGCGCTTAACTGTTAAAATGGTGAATGCTGGTTTTCTCTGTTCTTGGGGATGATGAAAGAATTTACACTGAAAGCCATCAAAGTACAGGATGTCCCGTTCAGTGTAATCAGGTGATGTTTTGTAATATTTTTGCACTTTATATGCAGAGAATATATATATACACACACACGAGAATCTGGTGATAAAAATTATAGCAATGTTAAAGTACAGTAGTCAAGTATTTTTCCATAGCTTTAAACACACTTTAATACATTCTTACCTCAACTATGTACTCTTGCCTGAGAAAAGTGAACATCTTGTGTGCTAGAGACTTTAATAAACGTCTTCATTAATGAAGTGTGCAACTATAATTAGCAACTATTTCACTGTTTTTGGAATTAAATATTTGAAGAAAAGCCTGGTGAAGTTTGTATACAGCATCTCATTAAAAACTGCTCTTTATACACAGAGTTGTTTGTCCTTTTCTGAGCAACAAGCCTAACCAATTGTTATATGCTGACTAATTACCAGGAACAAGCTGGTGATCAGTGATACTGGTGATACTTTATTTGGAAGCGGTGTTTCCCATTCCCCCTTGCTCTTCCTAGTTCCTCTACTTACAAGTTAACTGCAGGAAATAGTGATAGCCACGTGAGCAGCAATTTCCATTACCAATCACAGAAACCGTGGTGCAAAGCAAAGAACAGTGTGAAAATTGCTTTTGTCTTCTCTGCTCAGTCCCCTCCCAAGTTCTTAGAAACTGTTAATGCCACACATAGTGTAACTCACTGAAAATGAAAGTAAAAATTCCTTCCCCCGCCCCAACCCCCATCAGCGTGATAAAGTATTAATAGTGAATAATTAAGTATGTTGGCAGACTATAATTTTAGGACAACTAAAGATTCATCAGATAAGTGCCAATTTATAAGAAAAAAAAAAGACAGACCAGAGTCTCCAGCAGGTTTTCCATCAGAAGTTGTCAAAATACATTTTTAATATTCACATCTTTACATTTTACATTAAACTTCTAATAACTAAAGTGCCTTACAGTGTCGATTCTTACAGTGTCACTATTAGGAAAAGTGTTTCACTGTGGTTTAAAATACTTCAGCAAACTGTTAGACTGTGATGAACATGGTGCTGTATTCCTTCTTCCTTTGCTTGTTTTGGCCTTTCTAGGGGGTTTGGCCGTCAAAGTTTTGGACACAGGTTCCCGATTCTTCCATTCAGCTAGCAGTTCTTTTTGCACATCTGCAGGTAGTTCATAAAAAGTCTCTGTGTCAACATCAGGAGGAAACACAATTCCTTCCTGCCTGCTGTAAGTTTTATCCTCAGGAGTTATTTCAAGGGGCTGGCTATCTCTGCGCAAGACGGGGACTGGCAGAACAGCCTGGCTGTCTCCAGCTTCCGGAGAGGACAGATCTCTCCAGCTGATGTTCAGTGAGGCAGTAGGTTGTTCTTCCATACTGCTGCTCGTCAGTGCCCTTCCAGGATACTCGGAAGAACGACCGGCCCTGGAGCTGTGCGCCACAGCGGCTGCAGACTCGTGAGCGGGCGTGAGATGTGTGCTGCACCCTGCGGAGTCCGCATCGCTGTTTGGTCCCTCAACATCCGGGGTGGCGCTCTGCCCCTCTTCTGCGAAACACGCTGATGGCTGACCTGTCACAGTCTCAGAAGGGATCGCTTCTGTGCTCCCAGAAATAATTTCTTTCTGAATATCTTCTGGAAGTTCCCTGAAGACTTCCTGGTCAATATCACCATGAGACAAATGGAATGGGAAGTCAGGTATTCCTGCTTCATTTGCATTGCTTTTCTTTTCCTCTGAAAGTTTCATGGTTTTTGTAGTTCCAGTTTCTTTGCGGTTCTGGCCCTCTCTTTGTGAGACATCTTCCACTTCCTGTGGCAAAAACCGTACATAAAAGCATAAGTATGTTCTGAGTAATCTGCTAGTGACCCACCACTGTTTCACTTTAACAGGTTCCTGGAATTATTCCTTCATAGACGGTATGATCGTTAGTGTCTTGTTAAATCTTATTTTCAAACGCAGACCTTAAAAAGTACATACATGTAGGAATCCTTATTTTAAAGCAGCAAATACCGTGAAGTTGTGTTTTATTGCTTTAAATGTGGAGCTTTAGAATACATGGTAGATTGATAGGCAGAACTGCTGTGCCAGGAAACACTTAAGTTCATTGCACTATGTAATTCTGAAGTTACTAAGTTGTTTTATTGTGCACTGAAAGCATCTTGTGGAAATACTTGGAGCGTTTCCACAGGCAGCTCCTACACCGTCCAGCATACGCAGCTGGGAGGAAG
>NW_010270765.1:9491-12786 GCF_000690775.1 Eurypyga helias
GATGAGAAGCTACTGCTAGTGGCTACTACAGAACTGAATCTTTGGGTAGGTTCTAGCCTCAACAGGGAGACTTGAGAATGCATAGGAAGGTAAATAATCACTGAAAGCATCTTAATAAAAACGACGAGATATATTATAAGCAACTTTAGGGAGGTTTTAGTCCAAAGTAAAAGATGCTTTGTTACGGCACTGTCTGAGTAAGTGGCCTGTTGTTTTCAAAATGCTAAATAAAGGCCAGATCTTACTGGAATGGACAGCCAAATTTGGCAATTATTTTTTTGGAAGACATAAATTTGGATTTCTCCCTGAGTGAATTCTGTTCTTCTCACTTAAGGGGCTTGGCAGCCTATCTGGCTGTCCTATTCCAGACAGTATTAAACCTCTTTTAATCAGTCTGTCTAACGAGAGAAAGCAAACAAGTAACACCTGCTCAGAAGACTCCAAATACATCTCCGTTTTTTACCAGGCGAAAAAAACTTATAATCCTAAAATTTCCAAAGCCATTAAGGTTTAAATCTGTATAATAATTACAGAAATACCTCAGAACTTTCTTATCTGCAGACAGTTTTCAGTATCTTTCAGCTTACCCGGACGCGTTTACCAGAGCCTGGTGGTGGTGACGCTTGCTTTAGATAGAAGCCGATGGATCCTTTCTTGCTGCTAGGAAGATCTTTGAGGTTGGAGAAGCAGACGCTCAGAAGGGTGAGATGAAACGGTAGCTCCACATCTACCATCTTTCGGAAGAGTTTCATTAGTATATCAACCAGTGGGGATATAACGTTGCTGTTTCCTAAAAGAAAAGAAGTTGGAATAAAGCAGTGTCTGTGATGAAGGGTAACTGACTGAAACTTGATTTCAGTTAGCAAAGCACAAAGGCAAACTTCTGCTTCACACTCTGAACTTTCAACATTCTGCATGTACACAAAAATAAGAGATCAGCCCTAAGAAGTTGGGAATACAGTGCTGTTCTTAGCAATAGAACACCTGTAACTCCGTCTATATACACCGAGGAAAAACTTTATTCATCTTAGAACAATAATCCTGAAGTATTAAACTCTAAACACTGCTAAAGGGTTCTAAAACGAAGGGTCAATACAGTCACTGAGATGTGCATTCTGCACAGGCAGGCATCTCCTCAACTAACAGACTTTACCCACCCCCCCAGTAAAACCGCTTAATTTCACACCGACAAAGATTACAGGATGTGCTTAGGTTAGAAAAGAAGAATTATAGAATATAAATCCAGTTAAAGAGATTTCAAAAATCACCCAATTTTACCAGAAGGGGCCTTTACAGGGCCGTGCAGGTATGCAACGTTGCCCCAGCAGTGGTAATGACGGCGTGGTTTACTGCAGCCTGCGTGACTACACCAGCTGACAGCCGTCGTTAGCCTCCTGCAGCGTACACGTCCGGGAGCGGTTCTGAGTGAGAAGCTACACGGACTTTGGGTAGCAGCTCTAGGACCGCCACGAGGGATTCAGGAACTGAAGTCGGGGAACAGTGACTCTGTGCTGACACAGCAGGGACTCAGATTCCCTTCCTCACCCCAGTCTGAATGAAGTGTCAAATGAATTGCAATTGTTGGTTGGAAAGCTGAAGTCTGAGGGTGGGGAGAGCCTTTATGTTACTGATTTTCAGAAGTACATCCGAAAGACAGTACAGAATAAAACTGACAACATAAATCCCTAACAGAGAGAAGCAGACTGTTAATCTGGGAAGCAGCCCCCGCTCACCCTTTCCCACCCCGCCAAGAAATTTACAGCCAGGAATCCAGCCAGCCTGGGCTGAACCACGGCAGTCACGCAGAGTTACTCCACAGTGACGTTCTACGCATTTTTAGATGCCTCATCATGGTAAGTGGTGTCCCTGCCCATGGCAGGGGGGTTGGAAGTGGATGGTCTTTCAGGTCCCTTCCAACCCCAACCATTCCGTGATTGTGTGATGACATCCATTGCAAGTGATGGAGAAGTTTCCAGGTATTAAGTGCAAGGAGTGTTACCACGACATTACGTAACGGAATTTTACAGAGAGGTGAGGGGATAGCAGCACAAAGTTGCTACTTTCAAAAATGCTAAGCTTACCTTTCCCAAATTTCTGAACGAGGTGAGGTGGAATAGGGCACTGGCGACTCTCCCGACTAAGCCACTTATCGGCTGAGGAGAACTGGCGTATGGTCAGCCTTACGGTGTGCGGCTGCCTTCCGTCTTGGTGTACTCTGCGGAGCAATGATGTGCACGGAGCAGCAAGCATTACCACACGTGTTTCTCACAGGGCTACGGAAGCTGTCACAGCACCCGGGTTACACGGTCAAATTAAGCATTACGGATCCCTCCCACCTTCTGGGTTTGCTCCACTGGTTATACCGGGAGTTTGGGTCCCAGCTGGTTCTCTTAATCACCCCTAAGACAGAAGTTCAATACAGCGTGAACGCTGTCGCCCAGTCTTCAGCCAAAGCGAATGTGAAAACCACAAGGGTCAGTCGGCAGTACTGCCACCTTTCAGTATTTCCACCCCCAAAGCAGTGTAGTCTTTGCCATTACACCCTGTGTAATCCTCAGCTTCTAGCTGCTCTTTCGGCTTCTCAAGGAAGCATCCCCACCGGCAGCACAAGGGTAGCTGGCTTTTGGAAGAAGGGTAAGAAACAAAGTACGGAATTGTTTCTTTCCCCCTCCAGAAGTCAAGAGGGGGGTATATTTTCCTAAAAAAAACCCCACCAGATTTCTCGATTCTACATGTTGTGAAGAAGGTAGGAGAAACAGCCTCGCTTCGAATTGCGTGGATACCGAGCAACCTCTGAGATGCGGATGAGAGACTCCGTGCCCTTAACGTTAACGCGACTAAAACGGATGTATCTCCTGTGAGACTAGCGTAGGCCTGGGGACAAAAAACCTTTAACACTCAGAGATCATTTCAGAGGGCAGAGAGTATGAAAATACTAACGAGGGACACAAAGGCTATTCAGGATTGACACAAGGAGGGCTTAAAAATCAGAAGTTGGCAGGACAGGAAGCAGTTCAGTGCGGCTAGTATATTGCTCCTTTCTAGTAACTTGTTTTAAACAGTCACAGGACAGGAAGGGAGGACAGGAAAGTCACAGTACCCAAGACATGACTAAGTGCATCCTCCTGCTGTGCTGCTGCTTTTGTCGAGAATCTTGGGTTTGGATACTGCCTGGATTCACAGGGCAAGGGAAGGAGGAAGAAATTAAAATCTTCCTTCAGACGGAGAGAAGAAGGAGCTGTGGAACAGCAGACAGGCATAAATGGTAATAACCAAGAGTCTGAAAGTAGAGAAA
>NW_010270765.1:12813-18532 GCF_000690775.1 Eurypyga helias
TCCACAGGGATTAGCGAAGGCCGCCTAAATACTGTGATGCACAACCAAAGCAAAAGAGAGATCAGGAAATGGAAAACGCGGGGATCTTCCTCAGAAGGGCGGCACGGGAAGGGGAGGGCTGGCAGCCAGCCGGGGGGGCGCAGGAAGATGGGGCAGTACAGCAGGACAATTTATGAACTGGGAAAAGAGACCAAAGGGGAAGTGGGAGAGGCAGTTGCTGTCCCTGTACGTGGTGTTTCCTGGGAAATGCAGAGTATGAGACAAAGCTAACACGCTCCCAGTCCCTTCAGGTCACAAGTTCAGTCACCAGGAAGAGGTACCGAAGGCAGTCACCTGTCAAGTAGGTTAGGGAGCAGCTCTTCAATTCTCTCTTTAACTTCCACTTCCGATGAACATTTTTTAAAGGAATCTTCATCACTGAAGGTCTGAAAAAAAAAACAAAACCAACAAACCACACATTAGTCCTTTCAATTTTGTATTTACTTCAAAATTCTGAAGAGGGAAAAAAAGCATCACAACTAAGTGTGTAGGATTAACTCCAAGATATCTTTGACACTCTGAGCTCAACTGAATTTCAGGAGAATTATACATTAATTGGAGTTGTACTAGAGAATACACAGAGAAATGTTCATTTTGGTTGGTCCAGCAAAGCTGTATGAAACCAAAAGCGGGTTTTTTGCTCCGTGTAAAGTACTCGAGAACAATCCTTGTACCTGAGGCGGGCCCGATGGAGTCACAGGGGAGTCATCTTCTCCGTAGCTGAGTTTTTGGATACGCTGCGCAATAGCAACACCTAGTTCCTTCTCTAACACAGCAGGTGGAAACACTTGGAGATCACACACGTTCCTAACACCCAGCATTTCAAGACGTTTGGAGGTTTTGTAGCCGATGCCTAAATAGAACATATATGAAAAATACACAGAAAAGTGAAAACTTATACACGTATGTAAAAACTGCCCACCGACGCAGTACTGATGTTATTTTCACTACGGCAATGCAGGCTTTTCAGCAACATTTCTGACGGGTTTCCATTCCAGTCTGCTATTGGAAAAGCCATACTGGGACGAAGCAAAGGTCTGGCTGTGTCTGTAGCCTACATCAGTGCTTCCTGGCCAACAGCATGGTGTCAGCGTGGAACAGTTAGGAGAAGTGCTTCCTCAAGAGCACTCCATCAGGCTCCGAGAGACTGTTTGAGTAACTACCAGTAGGTTTCCAGTCAGCAAGTTTGCATTTAAAACCCACTGTCAACCAGTGTTGGGGCTTCAGCAAGAACCGACGGGTGGTAGGGGTTTTGAAGGTATCTCGTGAGGCGCTGCAACGCATTTATGTCACAACCAAAAATGAAGAAAACTCCTCCGGCTAAGCAAAACTCGTACAGCTTGTGAGAAAAAGCAAGAATCCTATACACACACCCGCAACCCCACCGCTGCCGGCTTGCGAGAACCACGCTTTCAGGTAATTTCAGCTGTGATTCTTCTCACGTCAACATGCCCCCCCATCGGTGCTCACAGCACCATACCTACCAGGCACCTTCTGGATGTGATCCAGGCTGCGTATTAGATCTTGACAGCTTTCAGGCAGAAGCAGCGTTTGCTGATTTGGTTTGAAGGTCCCCGATACGAGTTTAGACAGTAGTTTGTTAGAGGCCACTCCTGCGCAGCCTGTGAGGCCCAGTCTCGCGTATATGGCTCCCCTGAACGTTTCTGCAATCTGAGACCCAATCACGAGTCTCAGGTGCATTGTATCATGCAAATTGATCGCTGCAGAGAAAAGGAAAGCCGTGTTCAGTATGCAAACAGTCACCTCGTTAGCTAACTCTCTAGATTGAGACGTATTTTACGTTGCAGGACGGGAGCACGAAGCGTGGTCTCATGGGTCAAGTGGTATTGCCATGGCTTCTGTACCCAACTTTAACCTCGCTCCTGTCTCCCAGAAACACTGGTGAAGGGAGACTCAAAACCAGGGGTGTACTGTTCAGGGAGCGTGATGTTTAGGGAGTATTTTAAATACTAATTTACTATTTTAAATATGAAGTGTAGCAAGAGATGTCAAATGAAACTGTTTAATATCACAGAATCTGGTAGCACTGTAGTCCAGGGAGACGTTCACAAGTCTCTGATTTATAGGGCTGCCTTGCAGCTAAGCTTTTGTTACCCGCACGCAAGTGCCAGACGAGGAAAAGAGCTGCTGGGGCATTTCCTTTCTCTCCAAACCGTATTCGGAGCCATCGCAGCAGCTGAAAGCCCAGGAAAGAACGAACCGCTTTCCTTCCTAGAGCGTGACATGAGTCTCACGGCACAGCTACTGCCTTCACGTCGGACGGCGTACGGAGCAGCTCCCTTACCTACTCCAGTCTCAGTAAGTCTATTCCTGACCTAATGACCATGGCAAAAATTTACTCCATTTTTTGGGGTTTATTCGTTACAAAACTCACTCAGTTTGCCAGCTGACAACAACATTCAAGCTAAAATAAAATTCTCTGCCTTACTACTGTAAAACTACTTTGAAAAAAGTAGCACAGTGAAAATCTGTCCTCCCAAATCACCAGGCATCTCACCTACCACAGAGATTCACGTTTTACACAATCGGATCGGGACGCTGAGTCACGTTTGCGACACATGCGCTCAGAAATGCAGCAACCGAGCACAGAGCAATACAAGTGCCCAACCGTCCCGCTCTGGACAATCCTTAGAAGCAGGCAGATGCTCGGTGCTGAACTCCACCGGCGCTGGAGCGCGTGTTGCAGCCGGGGTGTTTCACTTGCCTTGGTTGTTGTACACGTGGCCGGACACACAGGCTCTGGAACATCCACTGTGATGTAGCTGGTTCAGCCTTTTCTCTACAATCTCTGTGATATCCACAAAATTTTCATCGAATCCAAGCCTTTCCACCAGTGGACAAAACTCCACCAACAACTCTAGGAGGGAAAGAAACCAAAGGATAACACGCACACAGCTAGTAACGGGGGTTATTTAAGTCCGAATCAATCCACAGCTGATTTCCCATGGATTCAGGTGGGATGCTTGCTTGAAGAGAAGCCATGTTCTCTTCCAGATAGAATAATAAGGCACTTATTTAGAGAAAGTGAAGAGGAATATTTCTTCAGCTCACAACTACCTCTGTCATCTGCTTTTCTTCTCCCCAAATCTTTCTTTGCTCACTTCTTTTTGAAACTGTAGTCCTTCAAGAGTCATAACATGGAAGGGGTTGGAAGGGACCTCTAGAGACCATCTAGCCCAGCCCCCCCTGCCAGAGCAGGATCCCCTAGAGTAGATCCCACAGGAACAAGTCCAGGGGCTTTGGAAAGTCTCCAGGGAAGGAGACTCCACCCCCTCTCTGGGCAGCCTGTTCCAGGGCTCTGTCACCCTCACAGGGAAGAAGGGTTTCCTCATGGTCAGGCTGAACCTTCTGTTTCCCAGTTGATGGCCATTGCCCCTCGTCCTGTCACTGGACACCACTGGGAAGAGCTTGGCCCCATCCCCCTGACACCCCCCCTTTAGATATGGATAAGCATTGATAAGATCCCCCTCAGCCTCCTCTGCTCCAGCTGAACAGCCCCAGCTCTCCCAGCCTTTCCTCATGTGGAAGGTGCTCCAGGCCCCTCATCCTCGTCGTGGCCCTGCGCTGGCCCCTCTCCAGTAGCTCCTTGTCCTTGAGCTGAGGAGCCCAGAACTGGACACAGCACTCCAGGGGAGGCCTCACTCAACCTGCTGGCCACGCTCCTCCTAATGCATCCCAGGATTACCTCTGCAAGGAAATCTCTTTCCCAGCTAGGCGGGCTTTCCCTTTTAAGTTACTACTATGTCACCTGCTAAGACTGCTAATGATGAAAGCAGTGATCAGTGGCAATGCTGGGGCATCATTTAATTAAGAGGTGCTGGAGAAGCTCACCCACCCGAAGGTCCTCCACGGATCCCACCTAACACCAGTGCGATGCGTTTGCAGTGCCTGACCCACACAGCAGCCAGCTCGAATGGCTTATTTTACGAAATACTGACACTGCGAGCAATATCGCCACAGTGTGAGGCCCGTGCCAGGAACTTTTACAGCAGAAGAATGTCATATACTACTGCACACACGTGCACGTGCACACAGAGTTTAACAGAAAGTGTTTGTCCTCTACTGAAAAACTTAGTTTTATACCTGTAACCTTGTATGACATTTCCCTGTATGGGGTTAGATCTTCTCCGTTGACCAGAATCAGCTGAGGACACTTCGCTTTAGCATCCCTGACAGACATCAGCTTCTTAACTCCGAGTTTTCTGGCTTCGTAGTTACAGGTAACAACGATGAATTTCTGCTGCACGCCTGAAAACAAAAGGTCAGCTGTTTTTTAAAGTTTAGGTTTCTTGGTACTTCACAGAAAGCCGCGGTACTTTCGTGCCACCGTGAAGCCTGCGGAGCATACGCCTTGACCAGAACGCAGCACCACGGAGCAATCAAGCACAACAGTTGTATGAGAAGGACAGATCTCCCGAGTCAGATTACGGGGCGGTAAAAACATTTTAAAAGGTTACAGATGTTTCTTCCCATTGTGATATTAATGTTGGGCCTTTCCAGGCAATCTTACCCATGAAAATGTTCCTTACGTAACAGTTACTTTAGGGTGTACGTTCTCCACTGACTGTAGACACGACGGACTGCCTCGCGCGCATTCCTAACTTCCGGACGGAATAAAGCTTGAGGCACGACTGTGTCAGAAGGCTCCGGCTCATCCACGGCGCTCAGCCCTCTCCCTGCCCACGTACGTTACAAACCAGCTTCAGTCCCCAGAACTGCTCAGACACGTCTGCAAGTGCCCGTAGGTGTGCTCGAGAGGATTTATTATCTTGCGGTCACAGCTACACAGAGTCTCGACTGCACCTTGCTCGCTCTGGACGCGGCAGCAGTTCCGGCGCGACTGCGCGTATCTCACCGCACAGGCATGTCCTCAGTCTGCGCACGCCCTTGGCTCCTCTTGCCTGAATGCACGTAATCCCCAGATTAACAGCAAAGGAACTCGTACCTAAAGGCTTGTCTCTTAACTCTGGATTACGGATCATTTCTACTTGTGCATAGAAGCAGTCCAGGTCAATGTGCACAATCACTCTGCACGCTGCGCGGCCCGCCGACGCAGAGCTGCTGTGGCCTGCTGCAAGGAGAGCGAACGGACAGATTAGAAATTAGTGGCTGCCTTACACGTGATGCAACATTTAAAAAAAAAATTAATCCATCCTAATAAACAGGTATTACAGGAAGAATATAAAATTTACATGTTTTATACTAATTCTAGCACCGCATTAATTCCAGGATTACTTGTGAGCGTCAACCCAGGTTACTACTAACACTCCCGATTTCGGGGGGTCGGTCGCATTAGCTTTTCACTACAGCATTTCAGAACATCGCTTTTTTGATACAATATCCTTTCACACTGGAACACTGAAACTTTTTAATGGATTTCTGTGAATTAACGCCTTTAACTCCGCCAGGGTAGCTCTACGGGATACCTGCCTTTCCCAGGGGTGTCCAACAAGGACGGCAAATCGGCATCCAACGAGTGCCAAACTCTTGCCTTGGAAACAAGCCCAAGATAAAGAAAAATGCAGAAAAAAAAATACAAAAAAGGGCTTTTATTTCTCTAGCTGAAAATAACCCCAGTGGGGGTAATGATATAGTGCAAATGGAACCCTGGCCTCTACGCCCTGTTCTGGGGGCGGTGTTTTCGGTGCCCACCGAGCCC
>NW_010270766.1:0-6510 GCF_000690775.1 Eurypyga helias
TACAAGGAGTCACATGGAAAAGATGTGAGGCAAAGTTACTCCTGGGGTAATTTCAACTGAACACAAGAGGAAATTTTTCACAAAGACAACAGTTAATTGTTGGAATAATCTGCCCAGGCGAGTGGTGGATTCCTCAACACTGCACAGTTATAAGATTCAGCTAGACAGGGTGCTGGGCCATCTTGTCTAGACTGCGCTTTTGCCAAGAAAGTTTGGACCAGATGATCCTTGAGGCCTCTTCCAATCCAGTATTCTATGAGCAGGGACCAGTGTCTTACCAACAAGAAATCAATGACCAATGATACATATAGGGTCTACATTATACATATGTTTGAAAATTTGTTTCAAAATAGCTAAGTCAGTCTGAGGCTTCAAGTATTTTGACAATATTTCCCATAGCAAAATAAGAGAGACACTAGTAGTTAACAGGAGGGGTTGCTGTATGAAGGGTTTTCAGCAGACACCAAGTAAACGTTTACATGAGAGGCACCCCAACAGCTCAAAAAACCCTCACCACCTTCCAACAAATAGCTACTGGATATTTCTCCATTAAATCATTCACCGGCCATGGATGGAACCTTAAGTAATATGGAACCTTAATTTTTTTAGTGTTCTACATACAAACAACAGGGAAAACAACACTGGGCAAAGAACAAGATGATACAAAACACTTGATGCCTACAAATAACACCCAGATTTCATCAGTACAATTAATTTGTCCAAATCTAGTTGGCTGTAGCCTGTGTGCAATGGAGAAGTTTATTTAAAATGGAAGCATTCAAATTAAACTACTCAGAAATCAATAAACTACTCAATAAATTACTCAGCTTCACTAAACGATCTTAAAATTAGTCCAGCTGAATGAATATTTGCACATGCTATGTAGAAAGCAAAGTGTATATTTTTACCTCCTACATTGGCACAAGGATTCAATTTTCAGCGTAGCAGATAAAAGTATTCTCTCAGACCCAAAAAGCAAAATCTTACCCACGCACAGAAGGGCAAACACAGTAGTTGGGGCAACTCTGCACAGCCTGCCCCATCCAAACGAACACCTTAATTCACACCAGAGAACTGCAATTTCACTGCCATTATATATGTGAAAATAACCATCTCACTTCTGACCTTCCTCTAGAATATTACATCCAGATGCACACCCACACTCTAAACTAGAGAAACGGCTGATTACTGATACATTCTGTCAGGAGCATTGTTTCTTCTCACTTGACAACCTCCTCAGGAGACAGAAGGACAAAAAAACCCCTTTACAATAAATGAAGAATTATACAAATTCACAGAGAAGAATGCCAGATGCAAAGGATATGTTACTACATATTACAGCATCCAGCGCTTTCTCCCATACCTTCCCTGAAAGTATTAGTGACTAATCTTGACTTTGCACTCTCCTCAAATCCAGAAAAATCACAACGAAAATCACAAAAAATGGACACCTTAATTCTTCATTCTTAAGCAAAAGGTTTTTTACGACGAGGGTGGTGACATTTGACCAGGTTGCCCAGGAAAATTGTGAATGCCCTGTTGTTGGAAGTGCTTAAGCAACCTGACCTACTGGAAGGTGTCCCTGCCCATGGCAGGGGGGTTGGAACTCGACGGTCTTCAAAGGTCCCTTTCAGCCCAAACCATTCTATGGTTCTGTGATTCCATGAATACAGACCTTCATGAAACCTCAAAGAAAGCATCTGGAGAGAAGCATTCTTCTCTCAGCCCATCCCAAGCTCATTTTCCCCACTCTCAGAATGGACTTTTTGTCCATATTCCCTACAGCTCCACAGCAGTTTTTGTTTGTTTTAAAGAATGCTCGCTGGAACTGGATTGCCCTTTCAGGTGGCCCTGTTTCCACACAAATGATGCCACTGAAAAGAGGAGCTGTCTGTTTTCACTAAGCTCTGGTAACCAGTTAAGGCCCTGAAACTGGAACCAGGTCTTCATGACAGGGCTCACCCGCAATCAGGTGGGATCAGCGGTGGTGGGGGAGACCAATCTAAATGCTCACATGCTCATTATTAAAGCATTAGTATACAACCATCAGATTTTTTTCTCCTACAACAGTGAGTGGTGTCATACTTTCAACAGAATACGATTTCATTGTGAAATTGCAAGCTATAATTACCAACTTTCCGCAGCTCGAAAGAAGTATCAAAGCAATGTCCAGCTGCCAGGAGGAGCACTGCGTAATTAATTCCTGACTGTAACGTTGGCTCTGACTCAAACGCCTTCTTGAACCTAGAAAAAACAAACATAAGATTACTTTCTAAATAATGTGATCTAATAGGGACACAATTATACTTTAAGGTACTTTAAGTGCTTATCTTCTGTTTACACAGCAAGAATCCATGGAAGCAAAAATATTTTACTGTTTTCCACACATGCTTTGTGGCTATTTTTTCTCCTCCCATTTCCTTTCCCCTCACATAAAAAGTACAGACCCTACTCATCCACCCAAGAAAAGTTGTAGTATCTTACTGGATTTACTCTTTTTCATTGAGATTAAATAAAAAAGTAATACTATTACCTTGTAAGAGACCAGTTTCACAGTTATGTTTATTAATGGTATCTTTAACTTGCTCCTAAATAAATGGATTTTTCCTGACTTGAAAACTTAGATTCTACTGTGGATCTGCTACAATGACATACAAACATATCAAAATGCATAAGCACAAAAGCAAGTGATAAGAGAACACATTTCATATTTGTCTACCATTTCAGCTACTCCAAACTGAGTGTCTTATTGAGTCTATTCACATTAAAAAAGGACTGTATCAGATCTGATTCTCCTCAAGAGGAAGTGAGCAAGCCAGCAACAGGAACAGCAGTGGTATTCCCCTAGCTCAAATATTATCTTAAAAGAAATCCAGGGTTTTCACACAAACACAGCACATACTATCCTCATGCTAGCAGTGCAAGATGTGATGACAACAGCGACAGCAAATCTACAGGGCTTCAGACGTGTGCTACAGAATAAGAACATGTTGGGTTGCATATATACACACCCCCACACCCCTCTGTAAGGAGAAGGCAAACAAGATTATCATATCATACGTGAGTGAAGGAGCACAAGAAATTCAGTCAGCACAACTCAGCTATAGTAATAGCAAGCAAAGTAATCCAAGCAAACAAATGGATTATTCAAAAAAAGTGAGTCAGGCTGTGAGATTAATACATAAGGAGGGAAAGAAAAACAATCTATCAAAAACTAAGGATTTTGCTTCTAGACCACACTTCAACATATAAACAAAGCTAAGAGATTCTGATCCTAGCAGGCAAAAATGTGTCTGCTTTTTAGGGGTTTTTTGCTTGCTGTTTTTCCTGCTCTAATGATTGAGGACTTTGCATCCTTTAATATTAGCTCTGCTTTCCAAAACTTCAAGACAGCCTCCTCCTCAATCTGCTATATATGTGCTTCTTCTATACTTCAGTTGCCCACCTCCAAAGAACTTAATCATTGGACAAGAGTCTGGCCCCCTTAAACAAACAAAAAACCCAAAATCAACAATAAAACCAAACCACACACACGATCAGCAGAGAAGACTCAATTTCTTCTTTTCTTTCATCATCTGCCTTTCCTCTTGTACCATGAGTTACAACAAAATGAGGAAGAAAGTACATACAAGACTTTTTCACTCACTAAAAAGAAACAACCACCAAAAAAACCCCAAAAAACCCCAAAAAACCCCAAAAACCAAACAAACACAACAGAAAACCAAACCCCCTAAAGCTGGCCAAACACCACAAAACTCTCCTTGATTGTAAGCATACACAGAGAGAAGAGACAATCTGTTTGGAGACATAGCAACGTTGGGAAACGGACTCCAATTGTTTGCCCTGGAGACCGTTTCATGCTGTAATCTTCATGAAATATCAGGAAAAGGAGAGAGGAATGATTGACAGGAAAAAAAAAAAACAACCCACAAACAACTTGACAAATATTTTTTGTTCCAATATAAAAGACACTGTAGCTTCACTTTTTTGTTTTCCACCAAAATTCTTAATTTCTGGCATGACTACCTAAATTTCTGTAGTTCTTGGACAGATACAAAATTCAGAATTTAAAATAAGCATCTCTTACACATACCAAAAGGTGGGCACAGTTTTAAACAAAGTTAATCATACAGACAAATGAGGTGGAGATGAGCTTAAGTGTACAAATTAGTTTCAGCTTACAGAAGCAATTGGCAAAACAATCCCAAAAAACCCTTTTCTTACACATGTTTACCACAGAGGCACCACCAGCACTGCTGACAGGCTCTGTTTTGGGCAGTGATGAGTCCATTGGAACTGGCTGTCCCCACAGCATAGGGCAGCTCCTGGTCTCTCCTCACAGAGGCTACCCCTGCAGCCCTCCACCGCCAAGACCTTGCTACCTACCCCCAGTAGGCCAAACAGGGCATCTTGGGAATTTCTGCTCCTGGGTTCCGCCTTTTCTTTCCAAGTTGCTTCCAAATCTCCCTTCCTCACAACAGAAATTCACTTTTCCAGCCACCTTTACATGCTACTCACACCAAGAAATACTAGTATCTTGGACCTCTATACTCTTATTCACTCCTAAATTGTTACAACCAAAAAGTTATTTTTATATTTGGTGCAATCCTGTGCTGACCTCCTTAAACGCACCTTATATCCACGTAGCCTGGAGCGTAAAAAATTTCAGACAAAAAGAAATGAAAAACACAACTTATAATAATTAATTTTGAACAGAGGAAAACTTCACGGTTTCCCAAACAACTCAGAAGTCACATCTGTTGACTGAACTGATTTCAATTCAGCTGATGCAACTGCTGCACATCGTTGTGCCCCATCTATCACCAGAGGAGCGCAGGCAGTACCGCAGAAAGGTGGTAAGGTTTAAAAGTCTGCCTAGAGAGTGGAGGCTGGCTTAGCCGAGGGAATTGTAAATGCCATCAAGAAATTGAAAGCTGACACTTGGGGAAATGTTGCAGTGCAGACAGTGAATTAGGGAGGTAGCAGTGAGAAGATTTGAATAAAGACTTGATAGCTTTGGTAAGTCTGATTTACGCTGTCAGTATGCAACAAGAAAGTGACAGTAATTAGTCTTTCATCTCTTTTCTCATATTTATATGAAAGATGTCTTCTATTCTGCTTTTTAATTGTCAGGAAAGTACACTGCCTGCCTATTTCTCCCCTCCCACAGCCCTCCCCCCCCTTTTTTTTTTCAGAATAAAGTACCTTGACATCACCAGGTGTTGCAAAACCAATGCTTTGGTTCTGCTGAACAAATGCTCATTATCTTATGCAATTCACTATACTTCTTCTACATCCTCATTTCTCTAGGACTAAGATTATAACCTTCATCTCAGCATAAAGCAACACGATGATGCAGGCTGGACAGAGATCACCTTGTTCCATGGCAGCAGGTGCATGGAGCAGTCTGTATGGGGCGTTACTTGCCAGGGATTACTTAGGGGGTATCCGGTCAGCATCCTCCCCTGCCGCAGGAGCTGTCAGCCTGCTGGCCTTTCCCAAGCCCGTATACCTGACTGTAATCACTTCCCCTCATCAAATCTCTGAGTATCATGATTGCTAAGATGCACCTATTAAAAGTATGTTAAAATGCCTGCAGGAAATATCCTAAAAGTAATTACCACTATTATACATATAATCGTTCTTAGGTCAATTATGTTTGAAAATCTCAAAGTTTATCTGTTCATAAGCACTAAGAACGAGGAAAAGCAAGATGTACAATAGCAAAACTTATTTCTATTTACTCTATTTAGCTTGTGACAATGCCCAGTATTTGAATACATTACATCATTTTTTTTTTAACAGAACCTTGATTTTGTTATGGGCTTTTCCTTAGAGAAAATAAAATTTTTATTTATTCCAAAATTATGAAGGGGTGATGACAACAACATGCTGCATTCCTATTATTTCAACATCTTCAAAATAATCCAGTAAGCATTGCAAAACTGTAAAGCATGACCAACAATTATAAACTGTTCTGGTATTCTGAGGCCATAAATGGTAAACAATTATATCTTATCTTTTACCAAAGACAGTTCTAATCTGAAGTTTACTGAAAACAACTGCTAAATGACGAAGGGAGAAGAAAGCTTTCCATTCTAAGCGTTTACTTCAACAAGCAGCTGATGAGCACAAGACCAGAACTAGGATGTGATGTGCAGGATACATAAACACAGATTGTCTGTATCCTCATCTGAATCATAATGGAGACAAGCAGCTCATCCTGACAGAAGTCTAGGATGGCATCCAGTGCCTCCATTTCAAGTACATTGCTTCTGGGAATTAAAAGCTTGGTAGATAAAACAACACAAGAACACACTTTTTTTTTTTTAACCTATTCCACATAATAGTGGAAATAGCATTTTAGTGCATTTCAAAATAAAAAACATGATACTTGCCTCTAAAATTAAGATAAGAATTTGTCTAGCCTATTGTGTGCTTCTTTGGCTATCAGTGGTACTGTAGTCCACTGTAATGCCACTGAGGGTGGCATTGAGTGCACCCTCAGCA
>NW_010270767.1:0-296 GCF_000690775.1 Eurypyga helias
GGGGGCACAGGTACGCACACACATCCCCAAAGCACACCCCCTTCGCCGCCCTGCAGCCTGCGCTTTGGCTGGCCGAGCTGCCCTGCACTAGTGCTGCCGAAATGTGCGTAGCCCTCGCTGGGCACGCACACGCCCTTTGATGTAGCATCCTTGCTCTCCCTCATGGGTCCACTCCGAAGCGATGGGTTTGCACACTCACGCACCGCGGTGGGTGACACGCGGGACGCGCTCTTGTGCACGCCATGGGTGCTCGCCGGTGCCGGCACTGGGCTGGCCTGTGCCCTCCCTTTCCCCAC
>NW_010270767.1:823-31941 GCF_000690775.1 Eurypyga helias
GGCTGGCCTGTGCTCTCCCTTCCCGCACACGTAGGCAGGGAGCTCATGTGGGACGGGGATGTCTCCCTGCTCGTGCCGGTTGCCACCCCGGACAAGTGCTGGGAAAGCTGCAGGCCTGGCCGGCCAGCCCCGGCCGGCCGGGGGGGGGGCGCAGCTGCCCATGGCTTCCCTTCCCTGACCGAGGTGCTCCAAGCAGGGATCAATAATGCCGTTCTGATTGGCTTCAATTCCCCATTCAAAGTAGTCACTGCATTAGGACTTGATTTTTCTCCCCTTTGACTCCCAGCCAGATTAGATTGTGAATTTGGATGATTTCAAGCAACTGGGTGAGGGAAGCGTCATACAGCGAGCAAGAGAGAACTGAAATATCCTACAGGATCCCCTGGAGGGGAGAGAAATCAGGTCTAGATAAGAGCTTGTTCTCCTTGTCTGGCTAATGCTTTCCTGTTTGATGATCAGAAAACACAGGATCTAACCTCTCACCACGACAGCTTAGCTATGAAAGGTCAGACTTCGGGCTTGTTCGAGGTACAAGGTTTATTATTATGAGCTATGGATTATTTATTTTGGTTCTCCCATCATATGCTAAATACAGGATCGCACAACACATGTGAACAGGACGTGGCCAGTGCTCCGGAGGTTTCTGAGTTGAGCGCTGGATGTAGCGCTGAGGTTGGAGAAGCTGTGTCAGGGACAGGACACACGGTCTGTGCCCCACAGAGCCCAGTGCTCTCCCATTTGTTCGTAGAGTCTCAATCCCATCCTTGGGCAATTTTTTCCGATGTTTATTTTCCCCATGCATGTGCTGGAGACAAGCGAGCGGGTTATGTCAGTGAAGCTCTGTGCCCAGCGGGACACAGAAAACAGTGGCCGGGAGCATCCCAGCCACGCTGATCCGGGTGGAGTTTCTCTGCCGGCTGCTCCAGGGCTGGGATTTCACACCAAGGAAAAGCACAGCAGGGCAGAAAAGCCTGCAGCATCCCAGCTGCTGGCACTCAGCTGTGGATTGATGTTAACTCCAGGTGTAGCAAAAGCCTGGGATTACGTGGCTTCTCAGCAAAGGGCACTGGGAAGCCCTGTGGAGCAGAAGGAGTTAGAAGGAGCTGCTGCAGGGCAGTGAGGAGCTTCAGGAGGCGAGGATGTGGGGTCTGGGTACAGGTAGGCTGTGCCTTTCTGAGCTGGGATGGGGGTGTGGGGAGGCAGATGGTGGAGTCATGAAGGCTGTGAGGTGGGGAAGCTACTGCAGGGGTTGCAAGGGGGCACGAGCTGGGAGCACAGCCCCGAGTGGTGTTTTGTGTGATCTGGTGTGGCTGTTGGATTTTTTTTGTGTTATGAACCCAGTGGTTGGAGAGAGTCTGAGTGAGTCCAGTGGTAAGACAGTGCTGGGGCTGTGTGTCTGGGTGTGATGAGGTGGAGGTGTGATGGTTGGCAGTAAGGTGGGCCCAGAGGAGGCTGGTGGGGTGGAGAGGACCTAGCTGGGGCTCAGTGGGACAGCTATGGAGTTGTGCATGGCCCCATGCTGCAGGTGAGGAAGAAGGTGGAGCTGTGAAGCAGTAGGGATTTTGTGGGGGCTGAAGGGCTAGAATGGAGACCCTGAGCCTTGGTCCCATGTCCACTACACCCCCAGGAGAGCAGCTGCAGGCAGGGTGGCAGGGGCTTAGTGCAGAGAAAGAAGAGCATGAAACGAGGTGAAGTGTAGCTTGGCTGCTGGAGTGGTGACTATACACACAGCCCCTAGCACAAGGGTTGTCTGGGTCCCTGGGACATCTCTGTAATAGAAGCAAATAATAATAAATATCTAAGAAAGGAGCTGTAAGAGTTGGCCCCAGGTGAGGGGGACCTGAAGCCTCTGTGTGCCATGAGGAGCTGGGGCAGGAGGGTCTGGAGGGTGAGTATCAGCCTGTGTAAGAGAGTTGGAGGGACACAGGAGGAGGCTGGGGATGTGGGGATGGGAGTTGCTTTGGTTATGACAGCAGCCTGCAAGAAGGCTGTGTACATTAAAAAAGACCCAAACCCTCAACAAACAAACAAGTACACCCTCCCCCCTCACCCCCCAATCAATTAGGGGAGGCTTACAACCTGTCATTTGAGCCCAGGCTCTGTGCAGCCTGGCACGGTGCCCCCTGCGATGTAGGGCTCAAGGTGCAATTCAAGGTGACCCAGTGGCTGGAGCATCACTGGTCGCAAGGAAAACCCTCTGCAAACAAAACTGGGGCCAGCTGCCTCGGGGAGCAGAGCATCCTGTGTCCCTGCCCAGGGAGCCTGAGCATGTCCTTGCCTCTGGGGACTGGTAGGGGAGAAGCAGGTATCCCAGGACAGGGTCCAGACCAGTGACCGCTGCTCCTGTTGGGTGGGGTCCTGCCTAGCTTGGGGGCCAAAGCATCAGCAAGGTGTTTTATTCAAACCCTCACATTACACGCATTTGGGGCTCTCATTGGGCAAAGCCAAATGAATGCAACCCTGCAGGCTTGCCCTCACCTTCTCTCATTTGTGCTTACTGGAGGCAGAGGGGAAAACTCCAAGGTTTGGGTTTTTTCCTCCCCCATGTCAGTATTTCTTTAAGAGCTGGACAAGGGCAATCTCTGTCGCTCACTCGTATTTTTAAATCAGCAGAAATAAGTGTATGGAAATGTATGTGCTTTACTGTATCAGCTGCTATCAGCTTTTAGCTTTATTACATTAAGTGCGGAGTTTTTTGTGGGCCAAACTCATTCATTGGATTTAATGGAGTTAAACTGCAGGCAGATTTGGCAACTTGTTTGTGTATATCTTTGTAAAATGGACAGGCAGGGATAATAAAATTTTACACTTTATATGGCATCTTTTAGGGAAAAGTCTTCCAATATGTTTTAGAAACAGCACGCATATTTTGCTACAGTGTCTGCTGATACCTAAGCACAAGGCAATTTAATGCTGCTGCTTTTTTCCTTTTCCTAGAGCTATGTGTGTGCGTGAACTCGGATTCACCCGTGTTATTTTCGCATGCTGCTTTCCTTGCAAGTGTCTTTAGTGGTCTAGAAGATGGATTTGTTTTTTAATGAGGCATTTGATGTTTTTCCAGGCTCTAAACAAATTAGACCCAGACCTGTGGCTACTGGGCATAGGGAGGGAGAGCGCTTGGTGAGCTGAACTAATTTATTACATAGCATTGACTTACTGTGTGGTCATCGCTGCCCCATATGGAGCACTTAGGTGTGTGGAATTGTGGGGAGAGGCTATAGATACACGGGGTAAATGTGAAACAATGGTGAGTGACAAGGGCGTAAATAAATCTGCAGATTCCGGTGATATTAAAATAAATTGTGGCTAGTGAGGCATGATGTCAAAGGGACCCTATAATGTATTTATATCACCACTCAGGATTTGCTGGGGTTTCTAAATAATGCATTAATTCAATTACGCATTCTTAATTAGTGTTTGCTCAAATCGGAGCAACATCATTAATTTACTTTTACTGCCTCTTATTTTTATTTTGGTGGTGTGGTGGGTTTCATTTTTTTAACTTTTTCCCTTCTTCGCCTTGTGAGACTTGTAACACCCAGCTCTGATGCTCACACCACAAACTGCAGCTTCTGTGGTAATACCCGTTTTCTGTATTCTAGTGCGTGCAGGCTGTACAGTGCTGATCTGACCCTGTAATTGGAGAAAGAGGGAGAAAAAGAGCCCAGATATGAAGTGGCTCTTTTCAAATGTTGAGCAGCATCCTCTCTCGATAGAGCAGGGTGATGAGCAGCATGCAGGAGTAGTATTAGACCCTTTGGGCTCCCCCAGACAGGGAGATTTTTGTGTGTATTTAATTGTTTTTTTCCTCCCTGGAAACTCATGGTAGTTGGAGGGACGGGTGTTCCGTCCCTGTGTGGTCTCTGGGATGGATGTGAGCGCACAGGGCTGCCGCTCGTTGCTGCTGGTACCCAAAGCTGCTCAGGGATGGGGAGGCACAGGGTGCTGTGTGTCTTCCAGTGGTGTTTGTGTCTGTCTGCTTCTGCATGGGATGAGTTGAGGGATAACACCTTCAATGCTGTGCCCTTTATCACTTTGTCCTGAGGGAAGACGTGCTCTTGAGAGCTGATCTCGGGTGTTTGCTCTTCAGCTCCTCCTGGAAGGGAAAGCTGGGTCAGGGACGTGCGTGCAGAGTGGAGGTTGGTGGCCAGGGCTCTGGCCCTGTGCAAGCTGGGCTTGGGGTTAGTACTCAAATAAGTCAGTTAATAGATTTATTACAAATATAGGATGATAAACAGCAGATCTGGGAGACTAATGCAAGCCAAGACTGCTCCTTCCAAGCTGTGCCTCCTAGGAGCAGATGAATGCTTGTCCCAGGTTTGCAGTGAGCAGGTTGGGCTTTCTTACCCTCTGCCCTGTTTCTTCCTTTTAATTCTTGTTTCTAGCTTTGGTTCTCTTGCCCACGCTCTCGCTCGGAGGCGAGCGGTGCCGCCTTGAAAGCCCCATTCATCACCGCCTGCTAGTGAGGAGCTAGCAGCCGCCACCGCTCCATTGATTGACTGCGGTGGTGAGTGAATTTAAAATCATTATGCTCCTGAGACAGCTTTTAAATATGACGAGGTGAAAATCAAATCTATAAGAAGCCATGTGAAAGGGGTGTTTCCAGCCAGGGAATCCCACCTGGCCCCAGGTGCTGTTGGGGGTCTAGGGAAGGCCCCGGTGTTCCGGACCTCCTGGGTGTCCCTGCGTGAGCCTGGACCGCTCCGTGCTGGTGAGATGGGAGCGGGCAGGCAGCTGCTGGCAGAGAATTAAGTAGAAATATTGCACTATAGAAAAGACTGTTGTGTAAAGCCATCCATCTGCTGTCTATCTAATACTTTGTATGAATTAATGAGCTGGTTGATTAGGAAAACCTTGCAGCAGCCAGGTGAAATAGAGGATTCTTGTCCTCATGTTACAGGTGGGGGGAACTTGGAGACACAGTGGTTGAGTTTAAGGTTTCCAGGGTTTCTTTTTTTTTGCCATTGGTGAATGCTACAATTAAGACATTTGTCTCTGTCTTGTTTTACTGATTGATTGATCTGATTTTGGATGCTTTTTGGCTGCAAGAGCAGCTGTGAGAGCTCAGTATGGCTGCAACTCAGCCCTGGAGAGTCTCAGCTCCAGATCTGATCTTCCAACGTGTTTGTGGCAAAACAGTGTAGTCTGCTATGGCTCTTGGCTGTGAAGCTTGTAACCGGCAGTCTCTTCTCTTTCCACTGGATAAGACTAACTCCTGCCACTTCTTACCACATTGGCTGTTTAACATGCCTTCCTCTCACCTCACAGCCTTTACCAGGCAAGGCTTTCTGTAAGCATCCCCATATTCCTCAAAGTAACCCTCCTGGCCACCTGCAGCTTGCAGAGTTTGGTTGCTGACGGCTGGATGCACGGAGCATCTCTTTCCTCTCTGCTGTGATGAGTGCAGCTTTTCAAGAATGGTGCATTGAACAAATGTCACTCCGTAGTCCCAAAAATCTATCAAAGGAAATGACAGCACCTGTAAGCATTAATCATCCAGTATCATCAAAATAAAGTTGTTGCAATAGAGCATTGTCAAAGGATAAATGTCTTGACTTCAGCTCGCTGCTGGTTCTATTAATGCTGGTGGTTCACCAAGGTATTGTAGCAGGACATGGTAATTGCATGGCCCGAGTGCTTACCTTGTGACATTATTAATAAACTCTTCTCTCTCCAGGATGGGCAGTTGATCAGTCTGACCACAAGGAAAAAGCCTGGGACAGTTGAGGAGTGGAACTAGTTCCTTTTCATCACTGCTAAGAAGATTGTACCAGGCACTGCTCGTGTAAAAGCAGGGGGGTGTGTGGAGCAGCACTGAATGGGCATTTCCCATCCACCTTTCTGAGCAGAAAGAGGAAAGATACTAAAGCAGTGCAAAAAAAAGGCAGTGATGAAAAAAAAAAGGTATTGAACATCTGGTTTGGGGTATAAAAATACGTGCTTCTGCTTTATCCCTGCCCCAGGATGTGGCTTGGAAACAAAACCCGTAACCCTCGTGCTGGCTCTGCCCTTGTGCAGGTACGAATGCTGTGGGCAGACGTAGTGAGGGTGACAGACAGGGCGTCCATCAGGGCTCGAAGGACAAGGGATGTGACCGCTGGTGTCACCGAGCCGATTAACTCCCAGGGATGGAGGGAGGCACTGCAGTAATGTCACTCCCAGCTGCCTTCTCCTGGGAAGGAGGCGCTGAGCAGTGAGTTGCAAGGTCTGGCGTGTGGCCCAAGGGATCACAGCCACTGGAAGTGGCGTTCTGTTTAAAATCCAGGAGTTCAAACCCCTCTTGTGTTTTACGGCACCATTGAACTTTTATGCTGTCTGGTTTGAGTCGCTGTCTCTAGAGGCTGCGGGGACCTGGTCTGTGCTAGGAAAAGGCTCTTTGCAAACGGCATCAACAGTGCCGGACACTGGGGTGGGCTGAGCTCTGCATCTGCCCAGCTCTGCTGTGTGGACAGGTAGGACAAACGGTGTGGTGCAAACAGTCTGAGTGGGGCTGGACACCCAGCCCAGCCCATCCCGCGCTGCTCGCTCAGCCTGGCTCCCGCTTGCCTTGTCTAGGGAAACGTGAAGGCACAGGAGTAATGCAACTGCTTATGGAGAACATGTACCACAGAGGAGTAAAAGGAAAACTTCAATAAATTGACACATTTCAACAGCTGTCCCAGGTCACAGAGGAGCAGAAATCGGGCTGTGGAATTTCTGTAGCTGCTTCATCTTGAAAGAAAGGAGAAATAAGTCTGTGGGATGCAATTCTTCAAGGTCCCCAAGAAATGCTCATAAAGTGGACACCACCATCCTGTCGAAGTTGTCTGCTGTGTGGGCCAGGTTGCTAATCTTTTGCTTTACTAATGGTTTTGTAGAAACGTTCTCTTCCTTATTTAAAATCCAGTTGTGAAATCAGTCGAAGGTTCTAGAAGTGCCACATTGTCTATTGTAAAAAGCCCCAAACTTTCTGCATGGCTTTTTCCCCTCTCTCTCAATGAAACATTACTAGTTCCTGTGCTGATTTATTTCCCCCCTGCCTCCTTTCCAGTCCTAATCTTACGAACAAAACGGCCATAGAGCAGCATCACGTTGTATAGCCTTTAGGACAACAACACACACTTTTTTGCACTGGAACTTGTGACAGCTAACGGAGTAATACACTTTTCATTGTAATTAGGTTGGGAAGTATGTGTTTCACTTATTGATCTCACTTTTTCTCCCCATTTGTTTTGAAATGCTGTTGTCTTTATTTTCAGCAGGCAGAATCTGAAATACGGTTGCAAATCTTGACTTTCTTCTGTGCTTTAGATTATAAGCAGCTATTTGGAGCCAGGGCTTGTGGGGTTCCTTGGAGCTGTTGGGTTGGTGACCTGCTCTTCTGCAAACAGCATATGAAGAGCAAGCCATGGGGACCACATGAGGAATAGCCTTCCAAGCTGGTCAGGTTTTCTGTGACCATGTGCGAGCCCCTTGTAGTGGTAAGGGGAACCATGCCGGGAGAGCTGGCAGCTGCTGGGTAAACCTGGAGGTGAAGTGACATGCCCAGGGTTACCTGGGGTGTTGGTGCTGGAGTCTGTGCTGGGACCAAGTCCTCGGACACCTGCGTCTGCTTTAACCAAAAGACTTATTTCCTTTCTTTGTCCTTAGTTTTGCAGCGCAAGGAAATCTTTGCTTAATTTTAAATGTTCTCCTAAATCTTGGTGACGGCAGATTGACGTAAGCGTGTGCTGGATCAGGGCCTGTTCTTTTATGCATATGGATGTGTACGCAGCTGTAAGCGTTTTCCATCTTTAGGCTTTTGCAATCCAAGGAAGAGCTCTTCCCTCCCTGCCTGCGGATCTATCCTCTCTTCCTTTGCACCAGGGTCAGCAACGTTGGGTCCCCTGGCCTCCAGGTTGAGAACATGGGGGTGAATTTGGGTAGAACTGTTGGTTGCTTTGATCATTCCTTGTCCATCGAATTGGCTAATGAAGCCAGTGCATGTGTGCGGCCTCTTGGGACACGTGAGACCTGGGCGTGGCAGTGAGATGAAAGCCCAAGTGTTGTGGTAGAACCTCCCCTGGACCACACAAGCTGGATAATTCCTCCCTGACTGAAACTCTTGGAGGTTTTGGGTTGTGTCTGAGCACATCAGCAGAGAATTAAACGTTGGCCTTGTCTTGTCTTCCAGAGCTTGTCCTGGGTCTTGCTTCTACTGGTGTCATCAGCAGCTGAAATGCATTTGTTGCCTTGAGGTTGAGAGTAGCAGCATCAAAAAGGGTGACACAAACAGGTTGGGTTGCTCAGGCAAGCCATGTGCATCCCAGCTGGGCATATGCAAATGACAAAGTCCAGTCTTTGCGTCCCTTTTGATGTGTGACATCCCTTCAGCTGTGCTGTAGCCCAGATGCTTCCTCAAGAGCATGAAAGGTGCTTCCCTATCACTGTGCAGCATCTGAGTTTTCGTAGAGGTCTCCATCCATTTAGCAGCATGGATTGTGCCCCTGAAGTTCTGGGATCATGCTGGATGACAGCCTGATAAAACTCAGGTGGAAGATTTAAAAAAAAAAAAAGGCAGTGGTGAGATAAGTCAGTTTATAGCAATTTCATCTTATTTAAATTAAAAGGGATAGTAATGTATAACCGTTTAAATATTTAATCTGTGGAAGAGCCCTGAATGAGCTCGGACTACGTGTGCATACGTAATGCTTGAGCAGTGGTGGCAAGTGAGGAGGAATGGCACTGGGGGTGCCAGCCCCACGTGGGGCTATGCTTATGTGAGGAGAAGCAGCTGTGTCCCCTCCAGTCCCAGGCTGGCTGGAGGGCTTTGGTTGAAGTGTTTTACTTAAACAGGGGATTCATTTTACCCTGTAGATAGGGAAATTGAGTGTATTAACAAATTGGGTCTGGAAGTGAGGGTCTCATCCTGTGCCTCTGCTTTCTGCTGGCTGGGTGCCCGGTGACTCCGGAGGATGCTCAAAATAGCCCCAAATCAGAGCTGTGCTTGCCCAACCTTGTGGAGAGTCACGAGGTCAATGGTGTAACAGGCTGGCAAATTTGTCCTTGTACCTTTAAAAATAGCTGTATTTTCTTTAATGGCATTTTCCTTGGGGTAGCTCAGGAGCTTGCAGGAGCATGCAGCCCAGCTGAGGTGCTGCTAAGCAGGAGGGAGTGCCAGGACATCCCAGTTAATACCATCCTTAAAGCACATTTGTCTCTAAAAATGAACAACAACATGCAAAACTCTGTGGGTTTCTTTGTCCTTTTAAAATATTTAATTTTCCAGGCTTCCTATAGCCAGGTTGAAGTAGATGTTTCCTCTGTGGAAAATGCTCTCTGATATCACTAAATAGGATTCTGTAATCTCCAGCAGCTGAAGTGTTTAGTTAGGGTCCGAGGGTGGTTTTTTTAATCCTGACTCTGTCCATCCTTACCAAGTGCAGGGTTTCTAGCGATGAGCGATTTGGGGCTTATCACTGGGAAGTGCCGTGAATGCCAGACCCGTGCTTACACAGGGAGAGAAATGCATGAATTTTTCCACATCACTAGGAGCTGAAGATTTCGCTAAAGGTGTCTCCAGCTGCAAGTAGTGAGATACGGCTCTGCCGGAGAGCTCCGAAGAGGCAGAAAGCTGCGTAGAAAATTCAAATGTGGATTTCATGCCTTGGAAAACCATCTATAAGGAAAGATGCTGGTGCTGACTGGTTCTTGGCCATGCAACAGGTAACCCGGGCTCCCTGATAATGAGGTTGCTGAAGCACAGACGTGGCTGTCTCGACTTCTCCGGTCTGACTTCGGAGATGTTCGTTAGGAAGCCCTGGGCTGGATGCTGGCAGGGCTGGGCTGGCTCGAGAGCTGCAGCATGGCTGGGTACATGCCGGGTGGGTCAATGCTGTCCCTGTGAGTGCCTCGCTGTGTGCTGGTGGTGTGGGATCCTGCCAGGTTGGCTGCTTCTGCTTTGATTTTTGTATGTAAAAGCTCCATTAAAGGTTGCCAGGGCCTGGGATGCTATGGTAACACTGGCTGCGGATGGACCTGAGACAGACTGACCACAGCCAGGATGGTTACCTTCCCAATTACAGCCTCTGGAAGTACATGCTGAAGGAAAAGGAATAAGTAAATCGAACCTCTGTTTGTTGTCCCTAAGGTCTGTCCATCAGCTAATGAGGCAGACGGCTGAACCTCTTATTAAATAATATTACCTAGCACTTTTGTAGAGTACAGGTAGTTGGTTAAACCGGAGGCCTGCATCAGCAAGGGGCTGAAAACAGCACCTCCCGCTGCTGGTGATTTGATTTTGGTGTGGAGGTTTGGGTATTCTGGTGATGAGGGCAGGTCTGTGCCTCTGAGCTCTGCGGAGCAAACCCACCCCAGGAGGGAGCATCACCGCTGCTGGGCTCAGCCTTCTGTGGGCTGTTGTGGCCGTGGTAAATGTTTGCTACAAACCCTCAGCGCAGCAGTGTCCTGTTCGTGGGGTCCCTGGCAGCCCTCTGTGCCCCCGGTTTTGCCTGCTGCCATGTGCTCTCCACGTGGCATCGTGTCACCGAACTCGCCATTCTATCCTCTGCCTTGCGCCCCTCCTCACACCCCATGGAGCTGCCGGGTGGTTTTGGTGCCCCGGCACGTAGCTCCTGTCTATTTGTAAGACAATACTTCAGCATTACTTAGTGAAAACACAGGCAGCATTGTACAGCTGGTAGCAACATTGATTGAAGTGATATTTAATCCAAGGAAAATACATGATACATAGTCTAGGATTCCTCGCTTATCCATCATATAATACAGTTCATGGGGATTAAATATCCCTCCTGTAAAGTTGCTTGAGATCAGTCTTGTTATTTGTTTTGCAAATGATCCTGACAGGGATGCTGAGTGCTATTGATTACCAATGGTTCTTTAAAAATTACTATTATACTGCAAATTATGAACCTTGGGGGTATCCAGTTATGTGATAATGGAAAGGCATTGGTGTGTAATGACACAAGCATCACAATAAATTTGCTCTTCCTATATAATGGAGATTGAAAGGGACCATGATTTATGACTGATAGCATTAGTTGCCTGCCATGGTACATCCAAGGTAGCATGATGGAATTGCTTGGTTGTTCATTGTGGCAAGAAGCAGTAATGATTAGGAAAGCAATTTAGAAAAAATGAAGGAAAAAACCCCCCTTATTCTGAGCAAAATCTCCTCTATCTTCCTGTTAAAATATGTAAACCACTCTTCTAATTCATAAATAGCTAAAATCCCTACATCGCTCTCCAATGCTCTGCTTCAGAAGTATCTACAAAGCGCTGTACAGATGAAAACCAATGCTGCTAGTCCTAGAGGAATGCCTGGGTTTGCTAGGAAAGCCTTCACAGCGTTCTTGTCCATGGCTGTGCTTGTCCTGCACTTGTCACAACAACCCCCTGCAATGCTGTAGGCTTGGGGACGAGTGGCTGGAAGCTGCCTGGCTGAAAAGGATCTGGGAGTGTTGGTTGACAACGGCTGAATATGAGCCAGCAGTGTGCTCAGGTGGCCAAGGCCAAAGGCATCCTACCCTGTGTCGGGAATAGGGTGGCCAGCAGGACCAGGGCAGGGGTCATCCCCCTGTACTGGGCACTGGTGAGGCTGCACCTCCAATCTTGGGGTCAGTTTTGAGCCCCTCACTGCAAGGAAGACACTGAGGTGCTGGAGGGTGTCCAGAGAAGGGAACAGAGCTGGGGAAGGGTCTGGAGCACAATTCCTGTGAGGAGCAGCTGAGGGAGCTGGGGGTGTTCAGCCTGGAGAAGAGGAGGCTGAGGGGAGACCTTATTGCTCTCTACAACTGCCTGAAAGGAGGTTGTAGCAAGGTGGGGGTTGGTCTGTATTCCCAGGTAACAATCAATATGACAAGAGGAAATGGCCTCAAGTTGTGCCAGGGAAGGTGTACATCGGATATTAGCAAAAATTCATCACTGCAAGCACGATCAGGCATTGGAAGGGGCTGCCCAGGGATGTGGTGGAGTCACCAACCCAGGAGGGATTTAAAAGGTGTGTAGGTGTGGTGCTTAGGGACATGGGTTAGTGGTGGACTTGGCAGTTCTGGGTTAACAGTTGGACTTGATCTTAAAGGTCTTTTCCAACTGAAATTATTTATGAAAGGGCAAATGAGAACCCCAGATCTGCTGGGAATTTCAATGTGTTGATGTCCTTGAAGCCAATGTAGGACACGTGTTGAGTTTTGTGCTCTCATTCCTGATGATGAACGTATGATAACACAACTGCTTGTCTCCCAGGCTCTCCTGGTGTTTCCCAGCTCCACAACTGAGGACTGAACATTTGATGCATTTGAAAGGAGCCGAAGGGCTGCTTTGGGCTATGGTGGCTTGAGCGGTGTCGTGGGAACCTTCCCCACCTTGGGGACCGTGCTGGGTGCTGTGACCTTGCCCTGGCCACATGCTCTGGGCAGTTGAGAGGTGCTTTCCATTGCCTTTCCATCATGGGATGACACGGAGGGCTGGTAGGAAGGATTCGATGCCAGGTCTGCGAGGGGTAATGCCTTCAGGAAGGCGTGTGGTGCAGGGTTAAATCAGATGCTTTTTACCATGGCTGTTCTGTGCTCTTGGCATCCTGCTGCAAATACCAAATGACGGCAATGCAAATAAGCTTTTTCCTCATCCTGCTGCTGATCTACAGTGGAGCCCGCAGACAGCCAGTGCCTAGGTCTGTGCTTCTATATTATCATGCTCAGCAGTCGCTGAAATACATGTCCAGGAGGCAGTGCCAGCAGAAGCATGTGTAAATCAAAAGGAAGGGAGAAACACTTTCCCTTCTTCCTCCAGCACCTTCTCAGCATCTTTTGTCATGAAGTCATGTGTTGCACCAAGAGTCACTGGGCTGGCACTGTGGAGAAATACCCATGTTCTCCCCAAAGTGCCCATGGGCAGGAGACCTCCTCTGTAGATACTGATTTATTTTCACTCTCTGTTCATTTGTTTTAGTGTGCTGTAGTAGGAACACTTGCAGAGTAATGTCTTTAAAGAGACTCAGCACTTCATAATGTGGCACTTGAGATGAGGGAAGGAGGAGGTGTGTGCTTGTTCAGGTATTATTCTATGCAACATCTAAAGATCCAGCCTCCCACAAATCCCTCCAGCTCACTTGGAAATGGGATGAAGGTTGAAATAGCCAAAGGGAACTGGCAGCCCACATGCACTAGTGGTCAGTGGAAACTGGGTGCACCCCTAACCACAAGCAGGACTGTGGTGTTGCCCACCTTATCCAGAGGAATTATTCCCCCTGCTTGAAGCAGAATTAGTGCCCTGGGAGAAGACTGCCAGGCTGTGTCCTTCCAGCCCAGCTCCTCAGAGGAGTCTAGTGATGAACACCTTCCTCCTAGAACCAGCGCCGTGAAAGCAATGTGCAACACAAACACCAGCGAAGAGTAAACAAACTCCCTTCCCCCTTGCGAGAGTGTTATCAGTGGAAATGCTGCCCCTTGACTTGCAGTTGAGTAATTATTTATTGTGCTGTTTTCTCAGCCCAAGTCCTCTGCAGGTCATCGTGGGCTCTGCCCTGTCTCCTGATCTGTCTGTAACCGCACTGTGATTCAGGAGTGATCGACTGCTCAGAGATGCTGTTTGTCATCAGGGAAGGGCCATGCGCAGAGGGGGCTTTGGTTTTGCAAGAAAAATGAAATCCCAGGTTTTGCCAATGCTTCACCATGGGATTCTCCACTTACAGCAACAGAGGACTTCTCAGAGGGATTGCAATTCTAAGGTTGTAGAGGAGGGTGAGTCCAGGAGGGGAGGTCACAAGGTGGAACTCAGAAGTGCTGGCACAAGGGGACTCTGTGAGTCTGCAGTCCAGCTTCCTCCCTGAAGCAGGATTTTTGCCAGTGGGGTGTCAGGCTGGTGTTGACTAGGTCTAGGTCAATCCTAACACCTCCCAGGATGGATGTCAGTGATGTGTTGGCTGCTTGGGTCTCTGCCTCCCTGGGGGAGCAGAGGTATTTGGGGTACAGGTCAGGGGCTTCATCCTGTGACTGTGTGGACTCAACGCAAGATCCTTGGCACTTAGAAAGGCAGGGGAGGACCCAGGCTGGAGAAGTGTTAGAAGACAAAGGAAAAAGCTGTCTGTAGCTGTTGATTAATCATCTCTATTGTGCCCAGCTGAAGCTGGGTCAATGTACAGAACAGGACAGGTGATGCCCTTACCAGGAGCACGCTAGACCTCTGCAGACATGTGCACAGATGTGAATATGCTGGGGAACAAGGTTTTTCTCACCATTACCACGTGGCCTAACCTGATGTCTCTGATCCAAACCCTACCAGGAGAGAGAGAGCGCTCTCTTCAAAGAACTCTTTGAATAGCAAACACTTCACAGTGACCCAGGGGAGGCTGGAGTGGGAGGAAAAGAACCCTTGTTTGCCTCAGCAGCACTGGGTTGGGTGGACCTACAAGTAGCAGGTGTGAATGCTGTTGGCACTGTCATTACCTTAGTGCTATGTGTCACAGCAGTACTTGGATGTTGTCACATGTATGGATTCTGGGAGGTCTTTTGATCCAGCATTGCATCTCATGGTAAAAATCAGTGTAAAATGGTGGGGGGAGGGAGCTGGGCAGCAGGGGCCTCAGGGGTGGTCGTGGCTGTGGTTTAGAGAAGCTTGTAAGAGGTTTGATCCTAGCTTAGGAAAACTTACTTGCTCTCTTGTGTGTAGCGTTGCCTTTCAATTTGTTATTTTCCTTGTTGTTGTGATGGAAGTCCAAGTGCTACATGACTGCAGCGATCCTGACATTGGAAAGCAGCAGCCAGCATGCACTTTTTCACTAGAAAAATGGATCCATCAAAATGGTTCCTTTATGTCATGCTCTTAATCTTGCCACTGTTGGTTTATTTTTGGTTTTTTTTGGCTTCTTTTTTCCACTGTATTCTTAAAACTTCCCTTTCAGGGCTTAACAGCTTAACCATTTCAAAATCGTGCCAAGTGGAAATGTAGCATACGATTTTCTCACTAAACATTGTGATGATCACTCAAATGTATTCTGAATTTGTAGGAAAGCTGGAAAAAAAAAGAAAAAACCCCAAACCAAAACCAAACCAACCCTGGGCTGAAAGAGGGTGAGAATTAGCTGCCAGATGAGGAGCCAGGTCTTTGCATGCTTAGGAAAGATCTGGGTAAGCAAAGTGCTCCTCACCACCTTCCTGCTCTGCAGCATCTCGTGTTGGGATGGCTCACAGCAGCGTTGGTGGGCAGATGTGTGCCAAAGCGCAGATCTTAGTCCTGAGACTGGTACAATCTTTAAACATGGGTCTTGGTCCTGGTTGTTGGTCCCGGATATCTGAATCTCCAGGCTTTGCTGCTGGATTCCAATTTGGGTTTCAGTAGCTTCATCAATCTCTTGGGCCTCCCTCTCTTTTCCCCAGGAAAGGGATTATAGTACCAAAAATAGCCTGTTTTCCAACGAGGGGCTCTTTGTAACTCTCCTCTGTAAAAATACCTGTTTCTCCCTGTTCTTCCAAGTGAAATACAAAGGCGATGCGATTCACTAACAATGCTGATGTGCCAGAGCCAGCAGGAAAACATTCTTGCTGGTATGCAAAGGAGGCTTTGCACTTGCACATGTGCCCCCCTGACACCCTGAATTTCTGCTGGGGTTGGTGGTTGCCCACTCTGCTTGTCCAGCTGAGATGCTGGGGATTCAGGGCAGAAATGGCCATGTTCCTGGTCTCCCCCAGTGCTGATGTAGAGCACCTCTGATGGGAGGTGAGATGAGTGTTATCTGGTCACAGGGATGGTCCCGTGAGAAGTCATTGGTGAAGGGACTGTTGTGACTTTGGTTTGGCTCGTGCTCCTGTGAGACTGTAAAGAGCTGCCTTTTCCCAGGAAGGAAGAGTGCAAGGAACACTGCTGGAAATGCAAACTTTTCCCTGGTGCTAAAATGGATTATTGCCATCTAATGACTGCTGTGACACAGGCCACTCTGCTAACCTGGGCTCTTGTGTCATATGTGTGCAGACTGGGACACAAGAAGACAACTTGGTGTTGCATAGATGGGAGGTTGATGCCAGCCCTCCTTTCCAAACACAAGGATAAGGGTTATTTTTCTGCCAGTTCTGTCTTTTTGTGGTCATTCACATTTGGAGACCTTTGAGGTTCCTCAGCAGTTGCAGAAAACACCTGTGGATGAGCTGCGGAGCTGGGCTCTGGCTCGAGGCAGCCTCTGTTGGAGGTGCTCTGAGCTGGAATTTGCTCTTTCATTATCTCTCTCGGCCTGGCAGGGTGAAGTGAGGGACAGCTGATGATTATTAGCAGCTTTAAAATTAATAATGCTCTTTAACGTTTAATCTTTCATTAATAATAAATATAATACATGCTGTGTTCTATCTAAACCAAGAAATGCTTGGGTTCCCACAGTGCTGCAGCTTGGGTAGCTGGGAGCTCCGTGTCAACGTGAGCAAGAGGTTTCCCAAATCAGGCCTGTTTGGTAGAGGATGTGGGGAAGGGCTCACTTTGATTTCCACAAGTCTCATCTGAGTCAATCCTGATGCAGGGGGCAGGCTGGATCCTGTGCCCGGCCAGTGCCATGTGCCTTTGAAGCAGCTCCAAGTCCCTGCTTGCATCATTGGGACCAAAGGCTGAATGTGGCCCTGTAATTTATTTATACTGTTCCTAGGGGGAAGAGCATGTTGAAGGTCTCCCTGCCGTAGGCAGAGGTGACAAATGTGGGAGAGATAGAAGCCATGGAGTGATGGTGTGAATTTGTGGATGTGCAGTGAGGAGGGCAGACTTCAAAAACCTATGACTGGGGTGCAGGAGAAGGGAGGAGAGGGAATTCTCAATACCTCTCCTAGGTAAATCCTTGCTGGGGATGGTTCATGCAGAACAGCTTGGCTTGATGCTTCAGTGGATGTTCTCCAGGTGGTGAGATAGACTGCTCAGAGCTGGGAGGTGGGGAGCATTAAGGAAGCTGGGGGGTAAAATGTCTTGCCGTGATCTTCAAGGAATGGTAATGAAGAGCACGTTCTTGTGTTGCTTGTGTTATAGGGAATTTCCCCTTCCCTTTTCAACTAATAACCCCTGGGAGAACAGACTTTCCAAAACTGAAGAAACTGGTTGCTGTCATGTTGTGGGAGAGCGTCTGGCTCCACTGGAGTTATTTACACAAACAGTGGAAAAACAAGTTAAGACAATAAGAAGGGCTGCTGAGATAGTTGGCAGGGAAATGAATCCCCCGGGAGATGGGGGCAGTGTTGTTTATTGGTGGGGAGCTGCCAGTGCACGAGGGGTCAGTCTTGCAGTTATGTACAGAGAAGGGAAACAAACGGTCTCTGTTTTAGCACCGGGTTCGTTGCAAGGAGATATGCCAAGGATCATTACTGCCACAGCCATCATTATCTTTTGCTTGGATTAGTTTTTTCCGTTTTTCTTTTTTTAAGGCAAAAATAATGGCTGGTTCCTGTTAGATCAGATACGGACAAAATAATAGCAGTATCACAAAGATTGAGGTCTGCAAGATTAAATTTGAAAGGGAGGAGAAATGATAGCTTTGGCCCTGCTTGCCGTTACACCAGCCGTACGGATAAATGACTGTATGCAGATAACCAAGGCAAAAATAAAAGGGATGCTCAGGAAGAGATGGCAAGAAAAATAGGAACTAATCAGCAGATTCAACCACTGTAATAATGCAGTAAACATGGAAAATTGCATTATATTAGCTCCTCTGCTCCTCATTGTATATATTAGGCACAAAGTCATCGATAGGCAATTCGCAGTAAAGATGCAGTGCTGCAGATACTGGGTCTTCCCCCTCTGGGGGAAGGCATTTGCGATGCTAAAGGGGGAAGTTGTCTTTCCAACTGCGTAAAGAAGTGGCTCAAGTTGAGCTGGAGAAATGCTTGCAGCTCTCAGAGTTAAAATGTGGTCTCAGGGAAAAGGACAGCCAGTCTGTTTGTCCCCAGTGCCCAGGCAGCAGTAACGGTATGTGCTGAGGCATGACTTCATTGCAGTCCTGGGACATTCCCCTGGTGCGGGAGAAATCGGTCTGCTGCAGACTTTAATATTCATAAAATACGTATTTAAAAAAAAAATACATTTTTTACTAGTGAACTTGACTTCCATTTTGTTCAATTTCTTACAAAGACGACAAGTAGCCTTTTCCTTCAAGTTCAAGTAAAACCTGCATGTAACATTATTTGCAAATTAGCTTCATCCCTCTGGCTCCCAGTTAAAGCAGGAACTACTCAGTCTGGGGTCCCTCTCAAAATATCCATTTAAGCCATGTAATGATTCTGACTCTCTCATGCAGAGTAGATGAAAGAAGATCTGCGATTTATTTTTAATGCTTTGAACCCCAAACATGGTCAGTCATAGAAAAAAAAAAAAGATTAAAAAAGAGAAAGTCATGATAATGTGAAGCTGGAAGAAAAGCAGCCCTGCACTTCACAGTAAAATCTGTTTTCTTTGCATTTTTTTATTAACAGCTCCAACTATGATCAGTGAATAAATCTACCTGCAACACAGGATGTTGGAAAATTACCGAGAGACCGCAACATCCTCCCGGCTGTGTGGTGAGAAAGGAAGGATGCACCTTCAGGTATGGGCTGGTGTATGGCTTTTATCCTGTCACCCGTTTGCGTTGCACTAAACCTGCTTTGTTGCACTGACTGGGGGTGGGGTGGGGGGGAAAATGAGGTATTTGCCAGAGGGAAACTTTAGAAGTGATTTTCTAAACTTGACTCAAACCACATTTAAGTTGTCTGCATGGGATCTGCTCTGCACCCGAGCAGCTCTGGTCCCTGCAGGCTCACGTGCTCTGCCTGGGCAGAGGTTGGTTCATGGTGCTGTGTTGTCCTGCATTTGACCTCAACCTGCTCCTGTGGAAGTGTGGTGTCGAACCCCTCTGGATAGGAACGGGGTTGGAGCAGTGCTGAGTGCTCCCGCAGCCGGGAGTGGGGCAGCCCTGCTCTCCTCCCTGCAGCAGCACTGGGAAGCAGAGCACATGCTTTGCAATTACCTCCTCCCCGGGTCAAATTGGCTATTGCATATGGAATTGCTGCTTCCCCAATGCTGTCATGGCTTCTTGGGGATTGCACGATGGGCTGAGTAGGATGAAGCTGTGCTGGCTGCTGCTGAGCAGCCTTCTCAGAGTAGGAGCAGAGCTGGGCACTCCGGCTGCGCTTTCTGAATCCGACCTCAGTCCACGCACTCCAAACAGGAGCCTTGTTTCAGGGCTGTAACAAACACATGAGTTCAGCCACAAAAGCAGTTTGACTTTGCTTTGAAGCAGATGGGGATTGCTCCCCCTCCGTAGGGAGGATGGAAGGGAACAGTGATTCCCAGGAAAGGGCAGGCTGGTGACTTCCTGTACATGGGTTTTCTGACCACTGTCTGACAGATGTGGCTCAACCATGATAAGCCGTGGTCCCTGAAAGACTGGCGGAGCATGGCAACTGGATTATAGCCATCACATCCATCTCCCTAGGAAGAAAGGGAGACTTCCAGCCACAGAGGTCAGTTTAAAACAAGCCAGCTGCCTTCTGCATTTAAGGTGATATTGTGCTTTCCTAAACATGTGATCCTAGAGCAAGCAAGGACCTAAGAACTACTTAATTCTTGGTAACTGGTCAGCACTGCCGTGTTGTGCGTTGAGGTTTCTTATTTTGCTGGTCTGGTTGGTTGCTTGTTTTGTCTCCTGAGCAAGTGGTTCAAGGCAATAACATGAATCAGTCTGTCTATCTTCTTGGTGTTTATAAATGCATGTCCAATGGGACTCACTGCTTTCACTAAAGCCCTTTCTTTTCATGGTACCAGTCACTCCAGTTGGCATTTTGCCATTGCTGTGCTTGCAATTGCTCCTTGCAGTGACCCTGTGGGACTTGCCGTGGACAAACTGCTCTTTCTGGGGCTGCCTTTCACCTGGGGCTTTTTAGGAGATGGCTGTATGTGAGGATTGGGGTCCACAGTGTGTAACGTGGGCTGAGAAAGCTGTGGTGGAACCTGACATCTGTGTTGGAGTGTGGCCATGCCAGTGGGTAAATGGGGTGGAGCGAGATGTGCTTGGGGTTGGAAGGGAGCTGCAGATTTTGTTGCTTGAGTAGGTCTTTGTTTCATGGATGTGTTGGCCAGCACCAAGGTTTCATTGTCTGTGCGCAATGCTGGGTATCTTGGAGAAGCAGCTTCAATTGAGTTGCGACTGCTGAGGGCTCTTGGAGCTGTGTTGGGTCCTGTTTTGCTCCGAATTAGTTATACAGGTACTTTTCTATGTGTTCTCCAAAGAAGAAGATCAGGGCGCAAAATGTGGGATAGATGTTAGAAAGAGGGTGGGTGACAGCCACTCTCCTGGTGCAGGGTTACCATTGTGTTGAGACTTCAGCTGGTTTTCCAGCTTTCTGCCACTTCTGCCTCGGCTGTGGTGGTTTATCAGCATGCTTTTCACTGTGCCGAGCTCTCCCCAGGGCTCCTGCAGCCAAGGGCTGGTCTGTATTTTCCCCTTAAGCCTCCCTTGCACTGAACCACACCATGAACAAACACCAGAGCCTGACACCACATCCAAGAGATGCTGGGAGGGTGGAGTTTACTCCCTGCAACCTGCTGTTGCCACCCCACATTTCTTGGGAGAGCTCCAGCGTCCCTCTAGACCATGAGGGAGTTGCCTTTTCACCCCTTCCCATCCTATATGTGACCCCTCATGCTGCAGCACATCCGTGCATGCCTCCCTCGCCCTGCGGAACCCTGTGTTAGCATAAAGGAATTGTTGGGAGATGGTGCATGTTCAGTAGCTTGCTCCTCCAGAGCAAGACAAGGGCTGAGTGTAATGCCTTTTAATGTTCCTTCTCCTAATTATTCCCTTAATTACTCAATGAAATGCCCAATAAAACAAATCACTATAATTTCTATTTTATTCTCTGCCTTTCACGGCTTACTTAAGAGTGCAGGATCCATTAAGGAGGCACTTTCTCAAGAGGGAATACTTTCCAATAGATCATACTTAGAAAATGGCTTTATGTTCCTATCCTGTGTTTCATCCTCATTTTCCATGCCAGTTTGCTAATTACCAGAGACACTGGTGGTTGGGAAGCACTGCCTCTCTCGCTGCACATCCCCGCTGAGGTGAAGTCACAGTGCTGGGTTTGTGACATCCCCATGGCAATGAGTTTGTGACATTTCCATGGCAACAGACTGTGATGTCACTAGCGGGGATTACAACTTTGTGAAGCATCCAGGCAGCGGGGCTGGAACTCTTGGGTTCTCATATCTTTTTAAATAGAGAGGAATTAAAAGGCAGGGAAGTCTTTACAACTGCTTTAGATTTCCCTTTATTTTTCCTCTGAAGGAAGGAAAGGTGCTGACCATGGGGCTGCCACCAGCAGTCCCATTCCCTGGCCCAAAGCAAGCCCAGCTCCCTCTGCAAATTTGAGATTTGTTTGGGGCAGGAGCTGAGCCCTGCAGTGACCCTGCTATGGGGTCCTGTGGCCAAGGGCTGGTGCACTGGGCATCTCCCCAATGTCCCTGTGACTGCCGGTGTCCCCCACCCCATGCAGCTCCCTCTGGCTCTGCTCTTCTCAGTGATAGAGTGAACCTAAAGCAAACCTGGGGGCCATAGCCCCCTGCAGCCCCCCTGCCTGTGCTCTGCCCTCTGTCCAAATTGTCTCCGTTGGCTTTCTTCAGTGCTTTTTGTCTAATATAGTATTTGCATAATAAGATGCTGTTCATGCACAGAAAGCGACGGAGGAAGATTCATGTGCATACCTCTCTAGCAACAGGAAAATCATGAAATAGCAACACTTTATTTTTCAGCTGGGGAGGAAATCCAGCTCACACGGCTGGTACCACAAACTGTGCGAGGCATTTAAACCGATGGCCCCAAAACTTACAGGGGGAAGCCACCTGACTGATATTTATGTACCTTATTTAGCTAGCAGAAGCAAATCAAGCAGGCAGAAGAATCAATCTTCTTATTTTAGTTTTTCGAAGGTAGGACTAAAAATGATATTTCAAAGGCTGCCGTGTCTCAGCTGAGCGGCAGTGGGGAAAAGCAGGCACGGCAGAACATACTGTCCTGTCTCCCAGTTCCTCAGATCATAACTTCTAAGCTGGATTCAATAGAAATAAATGTTCAGTAGTTCCAGTGGTGGCCTTTGGAAATGGAGCTAATGGAACAAGACAAAAAAATCGTTACAACGTTTTGACAAGCGCTTAAATATTTAATGCTGTGCACGGCACAGCCGGGTTGCGGGGAGTTGGTGGTGCACCTGCAGGAAGCTGTGCCCTTTGTTAGTGGGAGTTGGAGTCCTCCCGTGGATGGGGGGGGACATTAATCAAATGCTGTTTGAGCTGTGCATGAGTAAACAAGTGGAGGGCAGCTATGGCTTCGGCAGTCTCGTGCCATGCAGCAGGCAGAGGGCTCGGTGGTGTTTCCCGTGCCGGGGACCTGTGGAGGAAGAGGAGGGTGCCTAGTTCTTGGAGAGAGCTGGTGGAGGAGAACATGCAATGTTACCCTGAGCCGAGACGGGGGAGATGAAGAGGCTGCAGTGATTAAATAGGATCTGCTGAAATCCTTCCAAAGCAGGCTTAAGAATTAAGAGCCATCAATGTCACATTGAGGGTCACTCGCTGCAGGACACCTCTGGCCGGTGCCCGGCCTCCCCTTGTGCCTCTGTTCAGCCCCATCCGAGCGTGAGGAAACACATCCTTCGTTTTTGGAGCCCACCCAGCCATTCTTCTCTGCCACAAAACAGCAAATCTCAGGGAGGAGAGCCTCTAAAAAGCAAGCTTGTCCGGAGGGGAAGGACCAGCCTGTGCACACAAATTTGCTCTGAATGTGGGTGTCGTTAGGAAGTTAACCGTGGGGGAAGGCGGTGGAGAAAGAAGGCAGCAATGCACTAGCTAGGTTCATGTCACCTTTGTGAGGAGGGCTGATGGCTGGTCCCCATCAGCAGTGACCTGAAGAGGGTCAGCCAGCCCGTGGTCCCTGTGCGTTATGGACGGCATGGTCTGCTTGCTCAGATCCTTCTTCCCGAGCGACTTGTGGTGAGGCCGCCTTGCTGCATCTTCAGGCCAGGGCTGTTGGCTGTGCCTTCCCCCACCCCAGGGCTGGGTCCCCTCCCTCTGGCTCACTGCAGGGTTTCAGCTAGAGGAGTCATGACCTGGAGCGATGCTCCAGCAGGAGGGCTGTGTCGTGGCAGCCTGGGCACACCGGCAACATCCTGGTCTCATATAGAGACCCCCAAACACCAGTATAGGAGTGTTGGTGGGACTGGCCAGAGCTGGGATGGAACCCACCCTGAGACCTTCAGGCATGCCCTGTCTGGGACTGAGCTTCCAGTGTGTCTCGGATGCTGTGATCCTGCACTGACTAGTGGCAGGTACATTCTTTCATCTGCCACCACAGAGCAGAAAGTCACCAGTGCCACAAACATGCGCATCTTGGTGAGTATTGCCAAGCAGGGCTGCCTCTCCCAGCCACAGCAGGCAGTGAGCTGAGCCCTGGAGGGACCGTCCTGAGTGACAGACCTCTGTCTGATCTGGGCCTGCCACTGGAGGAGGTTTGTGTGGGTGGTGTTTGTGGTTGGTTTCCCCCCCCACCCCTTCCTCCTTATTTTTCCACAGCCAGGAATGACTGGTCACAGTAGGGAGATTTTCACACATCATTAGAGCCAAGTGTCCAACTCTGCGCAGCCATCAACCCCAATCAGAGCGATTTTAAAAGGCAGCGCTTCCTTTAATCATCCGAGGATGCTCAGATTTGTTAGTGTGAAGCAGAGCTCCATACGCTCAGGAGAAGCAGGGGGATGGAGTGACAGAAACGATGCTGAGATGAGACCCGTGGCACTAAAAAGCAATGGCTCCTTATGTGTGGATCAGCCTCGGGCAGATCTGGAGGATTAGGTCCTTCACTTGCTGCCTCTTATTGTTTTCCTCCATGGGTGACTGGAGGTGCCCACGGGTCTGTGTCCACATGAGCAGGGACTGCAGAAGGGCTGCTCTCTGCAGCTCAGACACAGAGCAAGAGGTGATGTATAAAAATGTTCATAAGCAGGAGAAAGCTTTGGTGCCATCATTTCTGGCTGACATGGTGGAAGCATTCCTCTGCACAAGGACCTGAGCATTGGAGATGTCCAAGAGAATCGTGGGCACTGTATCAACCTGTGGCTCCATGAATCCCTCCACAATGAATGAGTTACCTGAAATCTGGGAGCTGGGCTTCACCTCTCTCTATCCTAGCTGGCAACCCTGACCCCAGACAGCTGTAGAAGCATGTCCTGGGCTTTGCAAAGTGATGCAGCTCTGTGTGCAAGCAGCAGGAGACGTACAGGCCCTAAGTCCCTGCTTTGTAGACTCCATCCACAGCCCTGCATGCCCGCAAAGCCACACAGACAGCGCTGCGACCTGCACGCTGTTTTTTCCTAACTGCGTGCAACCACGCGAGCTTCTCTTGGCCTTCTCCCAGCCCTGCCACAGCCCCGCGTGCCACGTACATGGCATGTGGATGCGGGAAGGACAAACGCATGAGAAATATCACAGGATTGCCAACACACCAGACTGCAGGAAGGTGAATGTCCTTCTCAAATGCTCTGGCATGCGCAGGGGCGCTTCCGTAGTGTCCGTGTCTCAGAGCTTTCAATGCTTATGATTTGTCCCAGGGCAACTTTGCAAAATGTCAGTGTTTTTACCAAAATTCCCTGTGATGGGCTTCAAGTTTTAATTAAGGGGGCTTGGTGGTTGGGTTTTTTATGGAAAATGGATGCTAGACTTTTTTCTAAGGAAGCAAATAGGTTGTTTTTTCCAAGGGGGGAAAGGAAAAAAATGCCAGTCCCTGATTTTTTGCTGCTCTGCCATGTCTTTTTGACTAACTTCCTTTCTAAGACAACCCCATGAGGAAGCCCAGCAGCCCTGTCTCTCAGGTTCTTCTGGGCAGGGAGTAGCTGAGGCATCAGGCACACGCCATGCAGTCAGGATCCATGTGTTCAAAGACAGCCCCCCTACAGCCCCCCCAACCCCACCTGGTGCTGCAGATAAAGTCAGTGACTTGCAGACACTGTTCTGCCTGCAGGTCCCTCAGACTAGTGGCAGTGCAGGAGAGGCTGGCAGAAATTTTGCCATTAACTGCTGGAAACTAGGAAACTTGTGCTCGTGAAGCAACCAGGTTGGTGTTCTGCCCTTACTGCTGCTCATTGAGGATGGATGGGACTGAAGACAGTGGTGTAAGAGACAGCCACGGCGTCCTTCTGGACTTTGATTTGATCTCTGCCTGTCACAGTCTTCCCTTCTGTTCTTGCTCATTGGTTTTAAAAGTAAGTCTTTGATGGGAGGTGGCAAAATCTCACTTAAGCAGAGTTTATTTTGGCAACAAACATTTGCCTTTTGGAGCTGCCCTCATCTGCTGGGTAAACATGAAATTATTGTCTTTGACTGGAACTGATCCTCTGGAGTCATGTTATTCCACTGGGGAGAGGTATTTTCACCGATTTTCAATGTGGATTATTTTTGTGAGTGACTGTAATAGTTTCTTTGGCGGTATTAGGGCTTATTATGTCAGGATTTATTTCGGCATGAAGTGATTCGACATGCTGTAGTTCTGTAACTTTCCTTTACGTGCTGGAAACCAGGAGGCCATCGCCTGCTTCCTCCACAGGCATGATGGAAACAATCTCTCTGTGGCTGGACCTGACTCCTGAGAACAGCTTTTCCCCAGTTGTTTTATAACTGCTAAAGGAACGAAAATAAGGGAACAGATTTCCTGCAAAAGACATGTAAAAACTCATCTAGGTGAAAAATCTGTGTAGAAAAGCTTCCTCGAAAGAGGAGGAGAGGACCACAAAAAGAGAGATTGCACCTTCAGAGGAGTGGTGTGAGCACCGGGAGCTCCCTGGCATTAGCAAAGGGGTTAACAGCAGAAAATGCAAGTGAGGATTACATGTGGATTATACTACTCTGGTGCTGAAACATTGTCTGTGTTGAGACATGTAACAAAGGGCTTTATTTCTGTAGGAGAAGTGCTGGACTTAGAGCGGTCCTAGACATCGCTCTTCAGGTGCTACTCGTGATGAGGTTGTGAGGCAATGAGAATATTAGCTAAGGCAGTATGTTGTGGCATCTGGTACCTCTAGGAGACCTCGGTGATGTGAACTGGTGGACCTGCTCCTCAAAGTCCCATGTAATATGGGATTTTGGTGACCACTCTTCCACCCAACACTTCTCTTGCTCCACCAAGTATCAGAAGACAAGGTTCACTTTAAACCCTTCAGTGCTGTTCAGTGCCAAGTAGAAATGAATTAGCAACACTGGCATTAAGCTGGTTGCTGTTCTCCTAGCTCCATTAACATCATTAAAATCATCCAGGACCTTTGCTTTGCAGTGCTCCTGTCTTGCTGGGAATGTGACTTTTGGTCTATTCTCAGCCAAAATGAAGCCACAGGGGAAGCACCAACTCAGATCAAACTTTGGCATGCAGAGGGGGATGATAGGGATGGACGGATTGATTGATTGACACATTGAGTGGGATGATGGAGGCTTGGAAGTTAGAACTTTTCTTGTCCCTAAATCCCACCATGCTCAACACAGGGTGATGGGCACCTCTGACCTCATCAACCTGAAGTCTGGATCGCTCTTCTTAGGCGAAGGGAGGGATTGGCAGACAGCTGAGCAGATGTGTCCAGTTTCTCTCATGTAGCTGAGACCCTGCGAGGGTGCGTGTGCGACGGGGATGAGCCCTCTGCTCCATAACGCAGTGAGCGAAGCAGTCTTTGCCTGTGCGCCACAGCAGGGCAGCCGTAGGTCCCACGGCAAGAGCCCTGGGGCTGGGAGGAGTAGGATATCCATCTGTCTGTCCTCTCCCACCACATGAGCCTGAGTTAGCCTCAGCTCCTTTTGGCAGCCCACTTCCCCGCTCCAGCAAGCGCTGGGCTGCTTGGGAGGCGGCAGGGAGAGGAACACTCTGTTCGGCAGCTGTACATTCCATTAATTTAATGAGGATTTTTTTTTTTACAAGGCAGATGGTAAAATAGCTATTTTCTGTTGTCTAATAAATACCATCAGCAAGGCAGAAAATGTGCAATCTCGCCAAGTCTTTTCTGATTCCTTGCTGTCCTGTACCGATGCGTTTCCCTGTTTTCTGCTGGCAGCCTGTGGGGCTGCGTGGTGGGATGGGAGAGAGAGGTGGGACACCAAAGACAAGTCCGAAATTGCTGGCAGGACCCGCGTAATAAAACCACAGCTTCCCCTGATTGGGTAGAGCCTCTGTGTCCTGCTGGGAGAGCTGCACTCTGGCAGCCTTCGCCGATCCAATTCTCACTTCATCTGATTGCAGTAATAACAACTCGCACAAATTTCCTGCCTCAACCTGAAATCTTCCAGCTCTGCAATGCAAATAATATAATGTGTGATGAGGAGCCCGATGACGGGGATAATAATAGTAATAGTGATGATGCCTTTATTCAATGAATAAGTGAATCAAGCAAGCAAAAATAAATGGTATTCAGAGCCTGAAAATCAATAGGAAGAGAAATCATGAGGAAATGCAGGGGGAACTGCATCTCTGGGGGAGCGTCGTCCTTAGGAATGGCGTGAAGGAGAGATAAGCAAAGCCCTTTTGGGCTGGGCATTCCTTGTCAGCCCATGTTGCTTCCGGGCTTGCTTCTTTCCTGTGATTATATTGCATTTGCTGAACTCACCGCTGCTCTGTGCCTGGTCCCAGCCTCTCTCTGATCTCTTTGGCCCCCTTGATTTACAGCTCTCATGGGCTCTCTGAATGTGTCTAACAGTTGGCAGGCTACAGACCTGACCTGGGGTTGGGTAATAACTTGTCTTTTGTCCCATGCCCAGGAGGTTGGCCATAAAAAAGCTCCAGACATCAATTTTCCTCTCCACCAGGGTGGAATTGCGAAATGATGAGTTGGTCTTTGCCCTCATTTATCTCTTCTTTCCCTTTCTCCTCCTCTTTTTATCTTTCCCTTTTCCTCTTATCCTACTGCTCATTGCACTCTTCTTCACCCCCCTTTCACTATCTCCTCCATAATTTATCAGCCTCCCTCCCCTCCGCACATCACTGCTTCTCTCTCCCCCTCTTGCCCTCTTCTGCCTCATTTTTTCCATGCGTTTCTTTCCCATCTCAAAACTTCCATGCTTTTTCTTGCTGTGCATATCATTTTGATATCCTCACCCTTAATAGCCTGCTTATACAGTAATTCTACAAGAGACCCTTTAAAAACCTAAAGCCTTGGTAGGCAGTAAAACTCACCCTTTAACTTGGCTTCCTCTTTATCAGGGATTCATTTCAGACAGGATTTCCGTGTGCACAACTCCGCTGCTCTCTGTTAGTGGAAAAAAAAAAAAATTAATTCCTGTAACAGGTGAATACGTTTCACAGCTCTGATGAGCAGGATCTATTCCCCACTTCCTGCAGGTACACGGGGGATTTAATCATCTACCATAGTGCTTCTCTTTTGTCAAGCATGTGTTTAAAGGCTTGTGTTACATACCTGTGTCTGCAGAGACCTCCTGGGGAATGCCCTCTTTCACCAGCGGATTTTTCCTGTGAAACCTTTCTATTATCCAAGGATTTTTCCTCTCTCCGGAGAGATGCCATGTAGAATATTTGGAGCTGACATCCTGCTCTCTCAGGTGGTGCTGGCATGGGTTGCCAGCTAAATGCTGTCCCCCAGCATCCCTGCTTTGAGCATATCAGATGCTTGGACCCAACTGCTGAAGCCTCCTAGAATGGTTTGGGTTGGAAGGGACTTAAAGGCTATCTAGTTCCAACCCCCCTGCCATGGGCAGGGACACCTTCCACTAGACCAGGTCGCTCAAAGCCTCATCCAGCCTGGCCCTGGACACTTCCAGGGATGGGGAATCCACAGCTTCTCTGGGCAACCTGTCCCAGTGCCTCCCCACTGTCTCTGGGAAGAATTCCTTCCTGATGTCCAATCTCAATCTCCATCTTTCTGTTTAAACCTGTTACCCCTTGTCCTGTCACTACAGACCCTTGTAAAAAGCCCCCCCAGCTTCCTTGTAGCCCCTTCAGGCACTGGAAGGTGCTATAAGGTCTCCCTGGAGCCTTCCCTTCTCCAGGCTGAACAAGCCCAACTCTCTCAGCCTGTCCCCATGGCAGAGGGGCTCCATCACTCCGATCTGTACTTCCAAGCAGTGCTTTTTCAGGCAAGGTTCTGGCACAGCTCCTGCCTGGTGATGCCCCTTCTCTGAGCTTGCAGCGTGGTGTCTTCCATAAACCTAAAGAAAAAGGACAAGCTTCTCCTGCCTGTTCCTCTAGCCTCTTCTGATGATGTGTGCAGCTTTGTATTGTATTTAAATATATGCAAATCTGTTAGTGGATAATATATGCAGAAGGCAATACTGGGAAATTGAATCTGACTTGCAACTGGGCTGGGAAGAGGTACTTGGTAAATTGAATCAGACTTTTCCTCCCTTTGCCCCAACACCCCCAGCGGGACCAACTGTAGGGAAGTAAGTAAATATCTGTGTCCTAAGTCCTTTCCATCTCCACTACGACATGGGCTTGGGGATGGAAGGGATGAAGAAAGCAGGATATTCTCCTGTATTGCAAATACTGCAGGACTGACCTCCCTTGGGCCTGAGGGAGTACCAGTGATACCCAGTCTCCCTGCTGGTCCCCAGGTGTGTGTGGATTGAGCGGCATTGGACTGGACGTGGCATGTGGTTTCTCTGCAGTAGCAGGTGGTGTCCTGGGGGGAGTATTGAGTGTGATGGTAATAGTGAGCAATCCTCGGAGCTGGTCCCAGCACAGCAGGCAGCTAGTTACCGACTGCTAGTTCCTGGTTTGGGGTTGCCAGCTAATCCCAGGATGGAGAGCACAAGCTCTGTCATCTCTAGTGGGTTACTGAGCAGTGGGGCAGGAGACGGCACTGAGTGTGGAGACGTGACTTGCAAATCTTCCTGCCAGGATGCTTTCTGGACAGCGCAAATCTGGAATAATTCCCTTTGCCAGGCCGCCAGCTTTAGACACAGGAGATGAGGTAGGAGATAACATGGCATGTCTAGTGCCAGGTATTCAAGAATTTCTAAGTGCATTGCAAACAGAGAGCTACAGGGCAGCATTGCTCTTTCTGTTTCATACAGAGGAAGGCCCTTGGAAAGTGGTGAAGTTTCCTGCCAAATCACCCCAAAGACCAGTTTATATTTACAAAGCTTTGGGACAATGGTTCCCTGTGCTCCACTGGAAAAACAGTAGAAGTTATTGGTCTTTTCTAAGGGAAGAGGGGCTGATCTGACAGAGTTTTCACTATGGACTAGGTAAACCTCAGCAATACTGCACTTTGCAACAGCAAAAGCTGGCCAGATCCAATAAGACAGGGTCTTCAGCAAACAAGATGGTCAGAGCGTGGGGAGGGAGTCTGCAGATAGAAAGGAAAGATATCAAAAGATTGCCTTGCTAACTGTGAGGTGTCCTTCATGGATGGCTGAGCACAGCAGTGGTTGCCATCTGGTCCATCTTCATCTTTGTACTGATCCATACCAAAACAGTTGTGAATGGTCAAGGAGGGACAAGTGCCTGGGCAGAAGCTGGCCCAAGGAAGTCTGTGGCTTACTTTATAGTTTAACGTGGTGCCAGTATTCCCTTCACCACCAGTGTCAGGCCAATGTTTCAAGGCATCCAGAGACTCTGCATCCTGATGGCCAGCAAAATCCAGGTTTGAAGAGCAGCGCCAAATAGCTACAACTGCTTGGACAGAGCTTGCAGAGATGATAGAGCTATACTCTCCTCAGGAGCAGCAGCGGGCCTAAGGGGGGGCAACGGGCATGAAAGCAGCTTGGGAGGTTCAAGATGTTTGGAAAGAGATGTGTGCTAAGAGTGTGGTGCTGCACCGGAACAGATGGCAGCGAGGCCATGCGATGTGCTTCCTTGGAGGTCTCCAGGACTCAGCCACATTAAGTCATGGCTGGTCTAATATTGCAGATTATCTTGGAGACAATTTAGAAAGGAACTCACTCCTTCATTGGAAGGACAAGGGACTTTCACCTGCTTTTCTCCTCAATGACCTGCCTGGAAGAGACTTGCCACTCTGAAACGCGGTGTACTTGTGTGCTGAGAAAAGAGCCAGGCTTGAAATGTCACCTCATTACAGCTGATAAGTGAGGTTTCTTACAGAAAAGGAGGTCTATCAATCTCCTTGCTCCTGAGGGGACTAGCTCTTCAGCAGGCATGGCTGGGG
>NW_010270767.1:31972-36585 GCF_000690775.1 Eurypyga helias
TCTGAAATTTCCACTAAGGAGCTAAGATGTTGGCATTTAGCTGAAGAGGAGAAAACATCTAGTTTTCTTTTGAGAGAAAATCCCTCAAACCCCAAAAAAATGGTGTTTTCTCAGAGCGGAAGGAGGGAGCTCCTGTCACCTTGGATCCATGCCTGAATGGAGGCTGTGTGTTTGGGATGGTATATGTGGTCTGTTGGGGTTAGAGCAGGTGGAGTAGCACCTTCCTTTGGTGGAGGGGTGTCTGGATAATTTGTGAAGGAGATATTTGTGTGTGTGTGATGTGTGAGGGGGTGACTGTGTGTGTTTAGGCCGTGTAACATCAGTTCTCTGCTGGCAGAGTACACCTCATTCCAGGGATTTTGGGGGCTGGTGTGCAAAGCAATGGTGACTGGTCTGTGGTGGCTGGTATCCCCAGAGAAAGAGCAACGGGTGCATCCCAATGAATACATTCGGAGAGTCCTGCTAGCTGCTCAGTCGGAAATGACACTGCTTTTAACTCCCTGCTGGGAGAGGGACACACATGTTCTGGTTAGTTGGCTGCAGCCCATTTCCTAAGTGTGGAGACACCAGGCGTCACTAGCACAGCAAACCCCAATTAGTTCTGGAAGGAGCACATGCAGGATTGAACTTGTTCCCCAAGGCGATGGCAGGGAAACCAGGCTTGAAAAGCGGCTCTTTCCCGGGGCAGGCAGAGCGTGCAGCCCTGCACCCACTGACAGCTTTTGCAGAGCCCCGTGGCTTCCCCGAGAGGAGCAGAGGCTCCAGCCTGCCCCAGGGGGGTCTTTCTTTGCTAATAGCTGGTTCAAGAGACCGGAGCTGGCAGGGCTGGGGTGTGATAACTCCACGGTGGTGCTGTAGATGCCAGCAAGCTCTGTAGATTAAAATCCCAGCCAGATCTCAAAACAGCTGTTAAAGCCATCTCCAGCAATCTCCATCCTCTTTCAGATGTGGACACCAAAGTCCCCACTTGCAGCCACATCCCCACTTGTACCAGCTTGGCCCTAGATGGGATGATAGTAGCTCGCTAGCACATCTCTGGTGGCCAAAAAATCCATTTTCAAGCAGGTTTTGCTGTTGATACTGGGCTGTGCACTATCCTTGCTTCCTGTCTGGTTGTCCAACATCACTCTGGGTCTGCCTGAGAGCTGCAGTTGCTGCCAGGATGGGTACATGGACCCACCCTTAGCCATCAGTCTTCTCCCTCTGTTCCTCCAAATCAGCTTCTGTCATCTTGGCTGCAGTAGGAAGCCAGCGGAGCAGAGGGGATGCTTAGTTATAGGACAAATCTTTTACTGGGAGGCAGATTCAGGTGCAGGTGAGATTTCAGCAAATAACACTGAACTTCTGTGTTAAACAGCATCACCCAACAGGGGTTGTTTTGCTGCAGATGCTCCTTCCCCACAGCGACGATACCCACCTGAGCCCCAACCCCAGTCCCTGGCCCAGCAGCTGCTCTGCCCTCTAGCTCCACACTCCAGGAGCTTTGCTTCATTAACTTTCTGATAAGTTGAGAGTTCATTGCTGAGTCTTGAGAAATTGGCAGTAATGCCAAGCCTTCATACAAGGGTAAAAATAGCCCTAATAATTTAGGCAATTAGTTAATTAGCCTCATTTACTTGAAAGCACAGAGTGGCGTGGGAAGACTTTTCCACTGTTTTTGTTATGCTTTTCCTATTTGCTTTGTTTGGTTTTTCCTTGCCATTTTCTCTGCTCCCTGACACAGATACAGGGACTGAAGGCGCTTTAAAGTGGGGGACGTAGGGTAGTGAATGCCAGCCAGGACAGGATGCTACACAGAGCCAGGGTAGTGCTAAAGGGAGGCAGGATCGGTCCTGGTAGTCGCGCTTAACGTGTCATCATGCTGTATTGGAAGGCATGTAGCTTCTCTGCGTGCTGTCCCTTGCCTGTCCCACCTCTCATCCTTCATCACCGGTGAACACTGTGGCACATTCAGGCTGGCTCACACCTATTTGACAAATATCTAAGGGACCATGCTCTGCACCCCACTGTTCCTATCATTGCTCGTTTGTTCCCAGCTAGAGCAGTCTGTATTAGTCCTTATGCAGTGCTTAGACTAGAACTGCCTGACAGATGAAAGGAGGCAAGATAAACCAGGCATTACTGGGGGGAACTGGGATGCTAGAGTAGCTCAAGGCGAGGGGACCGGGTTGGTCCTTACCTGCGCTGGCAGAGCGGCATTGCACCGTTGACCTGCATCCCTCGATCCTCACTGCTCCCATCCAGCCACTGCGGACCACGTGTGCTTTCCAGGCAGAGCTGCTAAAAGCCTTCATCCTTGTCCCTTGTGCGGCTGTGTGAGCTCACCTGGTTTGAGGCGAAGCTGGTGGTCGGCTCCCCTCTGTCCTCCTTTGACTTACGCAAGTCCCATTCATTATTCACCTGGGGAGCTGAATGAATTCTGTCTTCCTGAATTATTTCTGAAGGTATTAGATCTTCTTAAATTGTTCATCTTCCCCAGAAATGACAGCTCGCAGGAACCTGGGAATAAATGGTGCCTTGGAACAATTTCATTTGTTTCTATTCCAGGCAACAGGAATTCCTCAGATCTCAACATCAGTCCCCAAACCCCGGTGTGTTAGCATAACCTCCAGACAGCTATGTGTTTCTTGACCCAGAAAAAGGATGGATTTATTGTGAACACTGGGAGATCGGTGTCCTTGCAGCGCGTGTACCCTAATGGTGCACAGCATATTGTGTGCTCCTCTGGCTGGAATTTTCTTGTTGAAACAGCTCTCTGTCAGCAAATGCCACTTTCACGAAATGGAATTTTGTGTGTGAAATCAAATCAGTGTTGATTAATTTCCATTTTGGAAAAGAGAAAAAACACACCTCTGTTAAAAATGTCAAGATGCCTCCTCTTTTCTCACAAGAAGAGCTTCGATTCTTTATCTCTTAATGACCTTTTGTTTAAAGCCTTTGTGTTTTAGAAGAAGTATTCAAAAGGGATGAAGCAAAATGAAGTGTTAAATATCTTTTGAAGCAAAATTTGTCCATTTCCATGAACTTTTCTTTTTAAAGGGAGGCAGGAATCATACTCCTTTTCTCTCTGACTTTTTGCCTTTTTGTCCTAAACTGAGCATACTTTCCAAAGCTCCCAACTCTGCCTTGGCTGACATGTGCCAGGCTCTCCTACTGTGCTGTGCGCTGCAGGAACAGCTCTGACTCCTGCCTTGACCCTGCTCACATCGTCAAATCTCCCTCGAGGTGATGGTGCTGGAGCCGAGTGTGGGGGTCAGCCCTTTCAGCCCTGCTGGAGGCTGACACCACTCTCCGCAGCATCCGAGCGGCTGCGGTGACCTGCAGGCATGTCCCCTCTCAGCTCTCGGAGCTGCACCATGTGTTTTTGTCAGCTTGGGCTCCCTTGCTGCACCAAACCGGGATGATGGCACCTCAGAGCTCCGACTCAAGCCAACATGCGGGCACAGTTAAACCCTGTCAGCATCTCACTCCCCCTTGGTCAGCAAAGCGCTCAGCCATCCCGAGGAGCCCTTAACTCTGATTCCCTCTGCCTGGCAGCCCATCTCATCCCTACCTTCATGGGGACGTAATTTCATGCCGAGGGCAGCATTCCCCAGTAAGGCTACCTCATTCAAAAGCTTAAATAATTTGCCTTAGTTGTTCATTACTTTTTTAAATGGGTGTCTCTCATCTGACTGGCTAAACTGGACCAGCATCTAGCATGAAGGATCCTCTTTGTCTGCAAGCCAGGGGCGATGTATCGGCATGTGGGTAGGACACTGAGCTTGCTCACCTAGCCCTGGAGTGCTGCTTCAGTCAGAGCTGCAGGGCACCAGGATCGTGTGGTGGGGCTGTACTCACAGAGAGAAGGTGTTGCACTTGTGCAAAGTGAGCGTGGACCGTCGTGGACCATAGTGTAGCCCGGGCTGTGTAGCACACGCAGTGTGCCTTGAGCACGCTTCAGCTGCAGGCTGGAAAGGCAGGAGAGGAATGGAAGATGCTCAAGGCAGAAGGTGACACCAAGATGCAGTCAGTTAGGGCAAAGCTTTCATCGCTGTGGTAGCTTATTTTTAGAGCTGGTCCACATTGTTTCACACGCATTAAGGGTTTTTGTTTGGGGTTTTTTTATCCTGGGAAAAAGATTTTTTGACCTACATAAAAAGGGTTGTATAAAGCTTTTGCATCCTTCAAAATCACTCATAAAACTTTCTTAAAAAAGAAAAAAGTTGTTTCAGGTTATTTGAAACTAATGGAAAAAAGTTCTCTCTGATTTTGTTAGTTTTTCTTCCCTCATTTCCTTTTTTTAAACTCTGAGTAAAAAGCAGGGTAGTGGGAGAGAAGGGAGAAAGGAGTCATTAAAGAAAACTGAACATTTCTACTTTCTACTTGAAAGAGCTAGAGTTGAACTGGAAACTGTTCTTTCAACTTAAAGAAAAAAAAATCAGGAAAAAGTTTTGGCTGAAGGGTAAATATAAATGTTTCCAGTGAACATGTTCCGCAGGGAGAACAGTTATTTTGGAGCATTTCTCTTCCCCAGCCCCATAGGATGCCCTTAGTTGCACACTTAAAAATGTGAGCGGCACAGATCACAGCCAGCCAGCGTTTGGGTTCCTCCTTGGGACACTGACCTTCCG
>NW_010270767.1:36602-45929 GCF_000690775.1 Eurypyga helias
GGACACAGAATTAGCACGGTTTTGCTCACAGGCTAATGGATCCACATGGGCAGCTTTAACCTCTGGAGCTGGAATTTCACCCATTGGCAGGGCATGAGCACTCGCTCTCACAGTTAATGAAATCTGTCTTAACTGAGGCTATGAGGGGCAGTTTCAAAGCCATCGAGCCTTTATTAAATCTCATTTCTTTCCATTGCACGGAGCAGAGCTCTCCATGCATGCATTGCTTTTTGTTTTCCTGGCACCACATCCCTCTCTTGCCTTCCGACACGTAAGTCTCTCACTGGAATTTCTTCTCCCAGCCTCCAGCACTCGAACAGCCGAGCAGCGTTCGTGTGTCTCCAACAAGTAGCTGCTGAGCCCGAGAAACGCATTAGCTGCCTGACCTGGTTCCAGCCAGGTGTGAAAAGATGCAGTGGCTCTGGCTCCGCTCCACCTTTTTCGACCACGTGAGGAGAGGCAGAAGGCTTCTTCTCTCTCCACCAGTTCTCATCATTCAAGTCTACTTAAACAACCCCTAAAAACAGCGTAGGAGTGGCGAGAGGATGGACGGAGCCAATCACGGGGAAAGCTGGGCAGATTAAAAGGCATTTACTGGGCTTTCTGTACTAGAAATGAAAGAAAAACCCTTCAATTAGCCGTCTGCCCAGGGAGCTGAGCAGGAAGGGATAAAAGCTGAGATGCTTTAGCAGGAGCAAGGGGAAATTGCCAGCCATGAGACGGCCTGTGGGCTCCGAGTGAGGTGTCGTCAGAGGGGTGCTCAGCGTGTGGCTGGCGGCAAAGCGGTGGTGCTGGGGGGGGGCAGCTTCCCTTGGAGGGCTGCCAGGAGGCTCCATCCTGCTCCTCTGCCTTCCCTTGCTTTCTTCTGCAGGTCTCCTGCTTCTTGGGGCTGACCTGCTTTTGCAGTCCTAAATTCACGCGCCGTGCATGGGAGCTTCACCTGGGCGAGGGCTGGTGCTGGTGTCTGGAGCAATAAGCTTGTTCGTGTGCTTGGGGAGGCGATGTGGCTGCTGGGCAGCGTGCCTACATCTCAGGCTCCTCATCCTCCAGAGCCAAGGACCTCCTGCTCCCATCCCTGCACATCCCATATATCAGCACACCCAAACCCCTGGCCAGTGCTTTGGGTCACCTGTCACCGTTTTGTGAAGCAAACAAGGCACTTGGGAAGGGAAGAAGCTGTTCTGCCTCCCCGAGCTTTGAGCATCTGTACTTTGCACGCACACAGAGGCTCTCTTTACCTAACAAACAATTATTTAACAAAGTATGCAAATAGTATAATTACTGTTATTTGTTTAGCTGTTATAAGTGTTTAAAATGTAAATGTCAACTTTGGGATTTTTGCAGGCTACGTGTGTGTTGTTGTTGGCTTTCTCTTGCGTGTGTTCTCTCTGGATTGCAATTTGATGAATTTCTCCTTGTCCTAGGGAAAAAAAAAAAAAGCTAATGTGATTTCTCTGCGATTACAGCAGAAGATGCCGAAGTGGGGATTACTCACAGTAACTCCTCTTACTTAGCAGATCTGAGTGGGAGGCAGGATTCATTACACCGAGCAGAGAAACAAAGAGGAAATGTCTTTCAGCTGACTGCTTGTGCCTGCCGAGGCAGCATCCTCGCCGGTGCCAGGGGTTCCCTCCCTGGAAGGCAGAGGGTCAGGCAGAGCAGTGACAGCGATGTCGGGACCTTGGCAGCAGGCTCACGGGGACTGTTTCCCAGGCTGCCGCAGCTCCTCCATGCACTGGAGGAGTGTAGAGTCTGAACTCTGGTTTGCTAGGAGGTGATTTTTTTTCTCTGCAGGAGGCTGGAGAAATAGAAATCACGTTACAGCCATGCTGGTATGGATCTATTCACTTGCATGCTCAGAGCAGAGCCCTGGGACTCGGTACAGTGATGTATTCCAAGGGTGTGTCCCACCATCGCCTGTCTTGGCTGGCATCTGAGGAAATGGTCATCGGTAGATAGTGGCCTGTAGTTCTCACAATTGATCCAGGGCTTTTTACGATTGCCTGTGCAGGGCTTGGGGAGTCAGTCCATACTCTAGATGCTATTTTATAGCTCTTGCAGTCCAATCTCAGCAGCTGGTCCATGCTGGGGAGGCTGTTACAGACAGGGCAGAGCCTCTGCAGCTGCAGCACCTCTGCTGTTCTTTCACAGCATCCCATACCCACTGGGGAGGACTCAGATGTGCTGGAGCTTAAGAGCTTCCTCAGATGCACAGCTCCAAGATGCATCCAGTTGGATTCATCGTCTGGCAACAAGCCTGGCACCAGCTTCCTTTTCAGTTGGCTCAAAAGGCAGCCTGGGAGTTGGCGTGAAAATGGAAAGGCTGCATCACTCTGCTGTGTCCCACCCTCCATCCCCTTCATGGCCCCTATTCGCACAGCACGCTGGATGCGGAGCTTGTGGTTTTCATGGGAATCTTGGAGAGGGAGAGGGATAAGAGGTTTTCACCTCCAGTGTGACCCAGGGGAACTGGGAAGAGCAACAGCTCGGCTCCCGCTGGAGCAGGGAGACCTCCATGCCCAGCTCAGCTCTGGAGCGTGGTGCGCGGCCAGGGCACTCGCTGCTCGTGGCAGGAGGAGCGTCAGGACTTGCCCACGTGCAGATGCTGCCTCTGAGCTGAGTGACCCCATGCCCAGCTTGGGTCCAAGTCTGCTGGGATCAGTGGTTGCAGCTGGGGGTGGGTTGGCATGCCAGCCTATGCGGGGCGATGGGGAAGCACAGGCTGGGCGCTGTGGGCTAGCAGATGCTGAACCAGGCTTTCCTGCTGCTTGAGGTTTCCCCACTGCTCCCTGGCAGGGTGCGAGTTGCTGGTGCAGGAGCACTTTGGTGTGCCGGCTAAATGTGGCTTGTCCCTGCTCTCTGGAGTAGCTTGTTAGTGCCCTGCTGTCAGTGCAGGTACCTACAGCCACAAGTCGTGCTGCTCCCTGGGCACTTGCACCAGGCAGTCGGGCCATGGGGTGGAACCAGTGAAGCCACTTGTTTCTTAATTGCAAGGACAGGAATCCGATGACCTTTGGCAGATTTCATAGCCCAGCGGGCTCGTGTAATTGAAGCTGGTGATGATTTGTCATGGCTCTAGGCTCTCCCTATCTGTTTCATCCCGCTCGCTCCCTCAGTCTCTCTTATTCCCTCTTTCTCTTTTCTTCTTCGTGATCTCATTATCTCTCTGCCTCTTGCTTTTACTCTCTTCAACCACAGCGCTTCCTGGCATGAGGAGGTACCTCAGGTTCTATTTGTCTTCGAGGGATTTAGGTTTTTTCTCACACTATTTTCTCCACTTCACATCCCTTATGTATGAAAACCTCTTTGTTCCTGTGAACAGGAGACCTGCACCCACCAGAAAATTCCAGCCCGTTCCAAGAGTGATCGTAAATAACGCATTGCCCTGGTCAGTCAATACCCTCAGAGCAGACATGAGCTCCAGCTCCTCACCCCCATCAGGTGAAGGCTGAAGCAACATTGTCATTTTTATTTAAATTCCCTTGTAGGTGGCAGGTTCAATGCTATTAACATATTTCAATTCAAGCTATTCTTATTTTAATTAGCCTTAAGTAATTAGTTCTAATTCATCGCCATTTTTTGCTCTGCATATTTTGGGTTATTTACTTCCCTTGCTAAGTAACAATTTGATGTAATTATGTGCTACTCATTCTTTCTATTTACATATGCTCACTCACTCAGATTTCCTCGTTGAAATTTCAACAGATCCTTTGAATTCCCTCTTGAATTGTTTTCTGAGTTGTCAGCGGTGTGAAAATTGTCGGTTAGAAAGAGAATTGATCCTCTTTCTTCTCTGGACATCCCTGGTGCCAAAGACAGTGACAGTGCATGTGAGCACCTGGGCTGGCAGTGCCTGCTCTTGGCAGCGAAGGTCCATTGCCAGGCTTTGTTCCTGGGAGTCTGGATTCCCATATGAAAGGAGTTTAGGAACCACATCCAACTCTCTCTGTCTTCCTCTTGGGCTGCTTCAGCCCTGATGCCAAAGGGACCAGTTGCTGATGCTGCTTCCCTTCATTTTGTTTGTGCAGCCAAAGATGGTTTGGCTTTCCAGAATGGAAATAGCTTGGCTTTCCAGAAGTGCAGCACCTCCGTTCCTCATGAACTCCGCGCCCTTTAAAATGCTGTGGGTTTTTAGACATTCTGAGTACTTTGAGCAAATTTGCCACATTTAAATGTGGCAGTTTCTTATCTGGAAAGTAATTTTATCTCAGCAGCCATTTTCCTAAATCCTCTCAAGGATCATATTCTTGTCTTCACCTTCTGTCCTCAAGGATTGCCCTCCTTTCACCACCTCTGTGGCTATGATTCTCAGAGGATCCTGGTTTACCCACCTGAGGCTATTTGCTGATCAGCTACTCTGAATCCATCTTTTTGACTCCCTCAAAACTTGATTCCAAGAGGCCTTAACATGACTTTCTGCAAAATGTGGATTTCATGCTCACATGGAGCGCATGCATACCTGTGTGTATGTGCCTAGCAACTTTTAAGTGCTTTATCCAACTCCAGTTGAATTCGATAGAAGGTAGGAGTCTCAAAAATAGCAATTTCCCTCAAGGTTTGAGCAGGCAGGCAGAGGTAGAAGAGAGATGCCCTAGTTCTACTGAGGAAAAAGCTGCCATGTTGTGCTGAGCCTTTATTTGATGCCGGCAAATCCATTTGGGAGAGAGCACACATCTCAGCACCCCACCCACAGGAAGGACTTCAATCAGCACGCACACCTTCTTGGGCGCCCAAGTCAATCAAGCTCAAGGAAAGCAGGATTAGTTCTGGTGCTCATGGAACTGCTTGGTGGTTTGTTTTTTTTTTTTTTCAAGTAGCTTTTTCACTAAAATCTTATCAACCCTTTGAATCCATGTACCATTAGCAAATGCTGCTTGCTTCATGAATATGCACGTTCACAATGTGTAGCATTGGCTTAACCGCTCCCATTGAAGTTGATAATAAAACTCCTGCTGACTTCAAAGAGAACAGAGTCAGGCAATGCTGAGTGCTTTGGAAAATCCCACCCCTAGTTGTTATTTTATTTTTAACACATCTACTCAGGAGCTGTGGGATGAGACTAAATACCCAAGAATGAGTAAAGAGGAAAAAGAAGAAAAGATCAAACAGCTGAAAATGAAAATCCAGATTCTGAAGTAAATATTTAAGGACCTGTCCTTAGATCTAAGACTCCCAGTGGGATCAGTTCTTTTGTGTGGGGAAGGGTCACACTGGCCTCCATCCATGATCTTGTCGTGGAGGCCACTGGTGGGAAGTTGAGATCTGAACAAGGCAAAGCTTGGGACCTTCAGACTGTATCGAGGCTACGCATGTTCATGGGTTGGAGTGGAACTGATTCCTTAAATTCTGACCCTGTGCTTGGTTTTCCATGTCTAGGAGGGGCAGAGAGGGACTAGGCCCCTCTGCAGGCACCAGGACAAGGCAAAGACCTCCCACAGGTTGTCAACTCTGCAAATCTGCAGACTACAAGTCTCTTCAATCCCACCTGAACTGATGTATTCCTCCACTCCTCTCTTCTGTGTTGTGCAGGAAAAAGGCACTGCAGAGGTTTACAGCTCTTCAGCTTGTTTTCAGATGAATTATGTTCTCAGGTCCCTGTCTCCCCATACTTGGTGCCATAGCTTCCAAACTGCCACGGGAAGGATCCCTGCTACACCCAATTTAGCAGAGCACTATGCATCCAACTGACTTCAGAGGGGCATAAACATGCTCAAAACTGTAACACGAGTGATTTCAACTGGGCAGAACTCCCTTAACGTAAGCACATATTTACCTGTTTTGCTGAATCAGGGCATGTTCTCCTTACAGGGACTTTGTGTTTTATCGTCGGCTATTTTGGTATCTTCTTCTCCTAAGATTATTTCCAGTGGAAAGAACACAGTATTTTTCATTCCAGCAGTATTTTTGGTAACAGTTACTATTTTCTGACAATATGTCTGTATTTTAGGACAAAACCAAATTGCATGTTGGAAGTTCCTTTCCCCACTGCAGTTCCTCCAGCACTACTCACGAGCCAGTAACATCAACACCATAATCTGGAAGAGGCACAATAGACGCTATATTAAGTTTTATACAGACTTGCCATCAAATTACATGCAATAGCTACTTGATCATGTTTTATCAATCCATTTTTGCCTGTCCATTTGAAAAGCAATTGCTTTTATCGTGATGGCGTATTTTTAAATTCAGACCTTGCAAAGATTTTACCCGTAGTTCATGTCTGATGAGAGCAGAATTCTCCTGTTCATCTGTTTTAGTACAGTATGATTTTGTTGTTGCATAGTTGTGTGATAAGGGGTATAGACGAAAAGGACCCTCTCACAGTAACTCATTTTAATTGTTTTTCTGATTTTTTTCTCATATTATCTGTTCCTTCAAGTGAAGTCTATAAAAATCTTGACAGCAGTTAGAACTTGGTGCTGTAATGCTAAAAACAGTGACAAATATATTTTTTTCTTTTGCTCTCCTGCCTGCCACGATGTTCCGGAAGACTGTAAATTTACCATCAAACTTCTGCAGAGTTAGAACCTGTCTTTTCAGCTCAGTAGATCATAGGTAAAATCCTACTCCCTGACTTCACCCTATAATCGTTATTACAATACAAATCCTAAATACTTTGTGTAATCTTCTAGGCTGTTTTCTCAATAATCAAGTGTTTTAGGAGAAAAGAGAAGAATCATAATTATGGAAACTTGTATTTGTTGCATCTTTTTCCCACTCCATGAGATGAAAAGGGTTTATTTTCCCTTGCTCTGTATCTTGTTCAAACTTAGTTAAATTAAGACAGTTTGGTAGAGGTCAGCACAGAGTAAGACATTATGGTGTTATCTTACACTACAGATATTTCTTGATGTTTGACTCCTTAAAATTGGTTGTGAAAAGACCTACAGAGGTTAAAAGACTCCAGTTTGGATTCAATACAAATTATTCCTAACTTCCATCCCAGATAGCTGCTGTTCTGGTCAGTACTTTCACTTGAAGCTTGATACTAGTTTGCTCTAAAAACTGTTGTGAGGAACAGTACTTGTTCCAATAGGTTTTATTAGTAAAAAAAAAAAAATCCTCTAAAGTTATGGTTGTACTATTTCTTAGTGCCAAAGAAATCTTGGGTAGTCACAGAAGTAACCACAGAATGAGTAGAAATCAGGAAGAAATGAGTTCATACAAATGTTGCATTATCTACATACAAAAGTTGCATTATCTACCTTTTGAAACCTGCATACTTTGTTCTAGATTGCAGTTTCATTCTGAAACTTATATAAAAGCACCTTATGGGATGAAACTTTCAGGTGTATCGAACCCATGCCATGTTTATTTTTGTATATGGACAGGAGATTACAGCTTTTGCTTTGAGCTTCCAAAGTCATCATCAAAAGCAATCGTTACTTTTTTTAATACTTACTTTGTAGTCTGGTGTCTGTCCTACACTAGTTAATTCATGTAAATCTAAAGAAATGGTTGCAGGCAGGATGGGATCAGAAATACGGAAATATAGCATCTGGGTAAAAAGTTGGCTTTTGCAACATTTCCATTGAAATTATTTTTTTCTGCCAGATGAGCAGATGCAGTGAAAACAGTCCTATCTGCAGCCTTTCTTTTGGGGAGATTAAATGAGAATCATCTATGAAAACATTATTTCATTTGATTAAATAAAAGATATTTATAGCATTTCTAAGTATAAACCAAAGTGAGACCCAAAAAGATGCACAAGGAATGGCCGCTCTACACAGTCAGGTGCTATTTCTGTACTCAGAAGTATTTTTAAATTCCTGTTTCTTCACTTAGGTTGGGTGAATGGAGTTCCCTGTGCACTGAGGGTGTTTAACAGACTACAGTCCTGATGCTCCTATTTTGGTCTGATTCTGTGGGCTGAAGACAGGTTTGCTTATAGATTTCCCTTTCTTTTATACTCGAGTAACAACATACCTCACTGCTTTCAAGAGTCTGCCTTTTCTTTAAGATTTGATACAAGTTGTAGAATAGATACCTGGAAAGCCTGAAAATGTATCGATGAGATGGTAGAATAATTTGCATCTTGCAGGAAATTATAAGATTTTGGGATTTATTTGCATTCTGAATAGAATATTAAGTTAATATTGAAAGATATTTCAGGTTAATTTTAATGCCATTTATATATGAATCTTAGAAGATCTTACTATGTGATCAAAATATAAATGAGGAATTCTCCTGAAGTACTGAAATTAAATGTTTGATTTATCAAAACATTTCTAATTCTTTTAATGTGTGATTTTACCAGACCTAATTCATGTCAGGAGACATTTCAGATTTCCTGAAATGCAACTTTCTGATGGGAAGGTGACCTAACACCTCACTAGGACTGAGACGTTACAGCCTTTGCCAGGAATTAAGTGCTTTTTAACCCTTTGACCACTGGTCTAATATTGTAGTGTTGGGCTTTTGTTTCTTTTCCACAACTGAGCTGCATCTTCTTATTAAAATAATTCTGTATTTCTTCTGAAAAATTTCCGTATATTCGTTCATATCTATAAGCTCCCTTGTCAGAAGGCAAGCCAAACCCCTTTTATCTTACTGCCACTTTCATGGAAGTCTCTTTTGGCCATTTTTATTTGTGATCTTGCCATTTCTCATGGTAATGTGTTGAGGTTTCTGCTAGACTTTTAGGTATTCTGTCTTGCTTTTGGTTTACAGTGTTCATCTTTGGAACCTTAACTCCTTGTATTTCTTTATCAAGGGAGACAGTTTTTTTATAACTGTATTTTCTTTACATTGTTAGCAATTGCAAGAATTTTCCTGAAATAAGAGCTTTTGCTGCTTCTTGTTAAGATATCATCATGAGTAATCCTGAGTCATTTAATTTTACATATTCTAAAATATCTTTTCTAAGATGGTCATACTGACATTTGTGTTCTCTGTCAACATAGTTTTTAATATTGGGTCTAATGCTGTGTTTTCCCTGCTTTCCAGTGAACAATCTGAACCAAAAATATACCATTATCTGATTGTTTTTGATCAAATATTTAAACGCTAGTATGGAAGATGATTATTGACTTCTCATTTAAATGATGTAGTCTTCTGCAGAAATCAATTTCTCATATATATTCACCAGCTGTATTTAAGAACTAGCATTTGGCTAGCAGTTTTCAGGTTTTAAAATAGAAAAATCTCTCATGTGGTGTCTTTCCTGAGGAGATCTCCAACACTTCACAGTCACATTAGTCTTTTTTTAAATACAGAAAAATTGAGGCACAGCTCTAGGAACTTGTCCCAAGTCACTCAATGGCTGCAGCAGGCAGAGAAAGAGAAACCAAGAAAAGAAGAAACCGACCCATTAGTGCTGTGTCCGTC